>NC_056725.1:113205713-113208213 GCF_019279795.1 Protopterus annectens
ATATTTGCAAATCTGGTGATGTTAGAATGGGAGTCCGAACATTTGTTTAAAAGTAGATTTTATTCGGACATAGCATTCTATGCCAGATATTTGGATGATTTATTCATTCTATGGAAGGGTCAAAAAGAAGCTATTACTGAATTTATAGAGTATATTAATGGGACGACACAATTCTTAAGATTCACACACAATACTAACTCAAAAGGAATCGCGTACTTGGATACTTACATTAGTCATGTGAATGATGGGTTTGCATCCAGGATATATAGAAAAACAACATTTTCTAATGATTATATTGAATTTAACAGCAACCATCCACCATATATGTTTAAAAATGTTGTTAAGGGACAATGTATAAGAGCAGTGCGAATGTCGTCTACCAAAGAAATCATGGAGAAGGAAATGGAACTCATTTAATATATGTTTAGAAATAGAGGATACCCTAGAAATATGCTTAAAAATACTATAAAATATGTTAAACAACAATGGGGCAATAAATACTTACCATTATTGGGTAGATCATGTGTAGACAGTGGGGACAAACAAGTGACAAATACGGGTACGAAATCTAATAAAGTGGTTAACAATAGAGTGTGTGTTTTGATGTACACCCCGTATGTTAGTTTTATTAAAGAAATAATTCAAAGACATTGGGACTTGATAACTGTATCAGACAACATAGTTAAGAAGTTAGGGAGTTATCCAAGTTTTGTGTATAAGACAGCACCGAATATTAAAAGGTTATTAGAAAAAGCCAGTAATCATGTGAGTATTAAGGCTGCCCACAAAGGGACTAAGAAATGCGGAAGCTGTAGACAATGTGGGCGTATTAATGAAGTATTACGTATTACATATTAAGCTTGAAGATATGAATCATATATATGTCTGGTGTAGGGCAGGCAATTGCAACACAAAGCAGGTGGTATATCTTGCCACCTGTACAGCCTGCCCTGCATTTTATATAGGTAAAACTGAAAGACAGTTAAAAAATGTATTTATGAACACTATTATAAGATACAAGTGAAAGATACGAATAATGCATTATATAGACATATATGTGATAAAGGGGAACAACATATATTTAAATTTGCCATTATTGACCAGGTACTTTGCCAACCATATGGAGGTAATTGGAAGATGTCACTGGCATTAAAAGAAAGTAATTGGCAAATACTTACAGATGAAACAAGTTTCCCTGGTATTAATGATAGTATTAGTATTAAACCTGTTTTGATATTAGGTTAGTCACTATTAATTGACTTCTTTGTAGTGCCCATATAGTACAGTATTCATATACATTATTTATTATGTATTTTATACCTGTGAGTTTATTTATATATACATTAATTAATGTATCATACTATATTTTAAATAGTTTTTTTTAATTCTTGTATTTAACATTTTATATATAATTTATTAGAACATTTATGTTTTTTAGGGATTGAAGTGCAATGTTTTCCAACAAAATAGGATGATGTTCCTTTAAATATGTGTATTTATATTTTTGGCGCCATTTTTTGCTATTTAAACCTTTGTAAAATCATAAGTTACTAGTTCTGAGGAAGTCTGTATGCTGACAGATGAAAGCACTTAACTTGTGGATGTTTTATTCTTTGTAACATTGAATTAAAGTTATTTTTACTCTTCGAGCTGTGCTGAAGTTCATCCAGCCCTGCACCAGTTTTCGTATTTTTGGTTTTCTTCTGTGGTTCTACAGTTGTTCTTGGTGTGTATATATATATATATATGGTTCTACCTCACATAAACGAAACCCCAAAACACCGACAACGCAATCACCGAAACCACATAACCGACAGTACAAAAACACGAAATTCCACATGCTCGACAACGAAATAACCGACAGTACACAAACACGAAACCTCATACACTGCACACACCACAATCAACAAACAAAACACATTCCCCATCCAAAAACCACATACACAACACAAGCACACCAAAATCCCTACAAACCCACACTAAACCTCACATACACAACTACCTGCAACCCTAACCCAAACCCTAACCCTAAGGTCCGTCACTACCGCACACTTACCTGGCCCCTCCCTAACCCTAACTCACTTATCCGCCCCTAACCCAAACACAATCACTAGACACTTACCTGACCCGCCCTAACCCTAACTCACATATCCCACCGCTAACCCAAACACAATCACTACCGCACACTTACCTGACCCGCTCCCTAACCCTAACTCACTTAACCCGCCCCTAACCCAAACACAATCACTACCACACACTTACCTGACCCGCTGCCTAACCCTACCTCACTTAACCCACCCCTATCCCCACAGACCATCAATATCCACACTTAACTTACTCGCACCATAACGTCCGTCACTACCGCATACTTACACAGCTTTTTCCCATATCGGCATCCTCGGCGTCGGTGCTTTCATCCGTCGGGTTGGTCTTCTGCACTGTCGATCTTCTGGGTCCCGTCGCGTCGGTGTTCTGAGCTGTCGATCTTCTGGGGCTTGCG
>NC_056725.1:113210713-113265848 GCF_019279795.1 Protopterus annectens
TATATATATATATATATATATATATATATATATATATATATATATATATGTATATAAATATATATATATATATATATATATATATATATAGCATGAGCCAGATCAGAATAGCAATACATTCATGTAGCTTCTACTTCTGTACAATCCATTGTACCTTTGAGAACCATCCTTTGAAATGTGGCTGTACTGATTCTAACTTTCAGAAGTAGGTTGTGAGTGCATGGATTAATATTTACTGTTTGTTGTGAAACTCTGGCTCGTTAGACTTGCAGACTAAACTGAAATATTAAAGACTCCAGTATTTCAACATAGCTGAATATAAACTTTGCATTGAAGCTTTACTTTACTTTTGGGCAGCCACGGTGGTGCAGCGGTTAGCATTGTCACCTCACAGAAAGAGGTTCTCTGGTTCAATCTTCTGCTGGGGTGCCTTCTGTGCGGAGTCTGCATGTCCTCCCTGTGGCCACGTGGGTTTCCTCTGGGTGCTCCGGTTTCCTTACACATCCCAAAGACATGCTGTAGGTGGACTGGGCACTCTAAATTGGCCCTAGGCATGAGTGCATGTGTGTTTGTGTGCCTTCTGTGGAAGGTTGGGCAATGGGCTGGCAACTCGACACCGTGAAACTCCACTGCCAGTCATGAGCAGACAGGTAATCCACGGTGGAAGAAGAAGACTGAAGCTTTACTTTTGATGACCACACCATAGATTGCATCAGTTTAGTTTAACCTGGAGCATAAGGTTTACCATGCATCACTCCTAACAACATACTGCATCCCACACCACAACAAGGTATACCCATGATGTAAGGAATACAGAGTTAATCCATTATGTGTGATGTAGAGAAGAAGAAATGTTCAAATGTTTTGGAGTGATATGGATATTACCATGAGTGGTGCACTACGTTTGGGTAACCTACACTGCACTGAGCACACAGTAATGCAATATTCTGTACCGCTACAGCCTAAGCATGCTACTTTTGATATCCAAGGAAGTATTATTTTGGCTTGTCTTAGTGGTCTTAAACACTTAATGGCAAATACATTCCTCAGCACATCATTATAACTTAACATGTCTTAATAAAGCACTGTTTAACCTCAGGGTGGCAAAGGTCATGGTTTCACCAAATCATGCAAAATGACTATTAAAATATTTTAAAAACTAACTTACCCTTATTTTATATCTGTAGAGTTTATTTGTCTCTAACTATATCTTCATACATTCCATACTAAATCTTGCAGTAATAAACAAATATGCTGGTTGAAAACATATCAGTTGTCCTCCATTGTATACCTCATCTGGCCTATAGCATGCTGGATCCTTCTTTTTCAGTATAATAATGCCTCAGTACCCCAAATTCTAGAGTCCCTGTCTCCTTAGCATGATTTCAGATCACATGGTTATTTGTTCTTTAAATACAACACTCCTTTAACATCTTGAGACATAAGTTAATGTTTGATCTCAAATTATCTCCTCCAAATGAAATAATAATGGCTTGGACTGTCCCAACTCCTTGTTCATAGTGCCAATAATGATTTTTAACTGATTCCACTTCATAGGCTGAATAACAAGCCAGCTGATTTTGCATCCTTCAAGACAAGAAAGTCAGAACAAAGTATCAACTGTAGCAGCAGTGCCACCTATTAGCTGCTAAACTAATTCCCCCAAACAGCCCTCCTCCCTTCCTATGCTACTCTTTTTCTAATATACTGAATGCATGAATGTTCTGTGGTTTTGTCTACTAGTACTTTTAATAGTTTTCACACTGCCCCATATTCTGGTCAAATCTGAGGCCCAGCCTACCAATAAACAGCTTGAAACTGGTTCTAGTGAACATCTGAGCCTGGTACAATAACTTGGTTTACTACTAAAAACACATCATTCAGAAGGTTGAGTCTACCAATCACAGCTACCTTTCCTGGAAAGTTGGCAAGCCAGATATTTCCATGCACAAAAATGACACCAAATGCTGAAACTCCCTATGGCTATGGGCTCAGGAAAAAGGGTTAACGTCATTCCAGAAGGGAGGGACAAGTTTGCCCAGTTGGTAATGCCAGTATTCAACATTCTAGCTGTCAAAATGTGGGATTTGGACTGCTTGACTTGAGCTTCCAAGTGCTGGGCATGTCATTGTAAACTGAATAACATGCCCATTGGCTGTCATAAATATCGAGTCTTTACACTGTGGATTACTTTTAAACATCTTTGGCATAAAAGTCCACTGAACTGGGCAGCTCGATATCAGCTTATTTCTTCTGGGAATGGTCTGTTGCCCTTTCCTCAGCTGATCTGTCTGCATGACCTTAAGATGTTTTCTCAACTTAATAGGTTCATAGGTTCATAGGTTCATACTAGGCTATCTGCCCGAGGGCATTTACAAGCCTAGCCCGTAGTTTGTGGCTTGCGCCACCCCTTTGGTTTGGGGAACTGTGCCCATTATTTTGCTGTGCCTCTGTCGAGCAGTGACACTGAGGTAATCCCTGGGGTATACTTGCGATCACCCATCCATTGGTCAAGATTTCTCTTGAACAAAGCCAGCGAGGTGCTTTGCCTCACATATACCGGGATTTTGTTCCACAGCATAGGGAGTCTTTGGGTAATGAATCTATCCCTCCAGCACGTTCTATTAATGGCCGTGTCAAGGTTTAGGTCTCCCGCTCTAGTGGTTCTAATGGATCTAGATTTTTGAGGTGAAGCATGTTCATCAAGTCAGGGTTTGACAATGCCTTGTATGTCAGGCACAAGTCCCCCTGAGCAAGCGGTGGCGACTGAATATAGTTGGAGTTCTTTCAGTCGGGCAGCATAGGACATATTTTTGAGACCCATAATCCTCTTGGTGAGGAACTTTTGTGGCCTCTCCAGTTGCTGCAAGTGACGGGTCAGATACATTCCGAATGGGGCATTGTACTCAATCATTGGTCGGATGAGTGCTGAATATAGGAGACTATGACCTCCCTTGATCTAGATGTGAATCCCTTCATGATAAGGTGGGCAATGTAGAAGGTCTTCCTGACTATTTTTGCAACATGAGTGTCGAATGACAGATTGCTGTCAACCTGGGTCCCCAGGTCCCTAATAACTTCTTCTGTGCTCAGTGGATTTCCACTTATATGGTAGCTAGGGGTAACCTTGTTTTTTCCGAAGGGTATGACTATGCATTTTTTGGCATTTAACTTTAGGCCGTGGCTTTGGCACCAGTTATCTGTATCTATGAGACCCTTCTGAAGGATATTTGTGTCAGATGTGTTTTCAACTACGGCACCCAGTTTGCAGTCGCCTGCAAACTTTGTCAGCCATAGCCCTCCCATGCTTGCTTGTACATCGGAAAAGTAGATGCCAAACAAGAGTGGGCCCAGGACTGAGCCCTGTGGGACACCACTTGAGACAGGCTTAGAGTCAGACATGGCATCGGCCACTCTGACCCTGTGGGTTCTGTCACTCAGCCAGTTAGCAACCCATCTTGTGATGTATGGGTTAACATTTAGGCTGATGAGTTTTTCAATGATACCCGAATGGGGTATTGTGTCGAAGGCCTTTGCCAGATCGAGGTAGGCTGTATGAACTGCCTTTCCTCATCAATGGCTTTGGTGACTGTTTCGAAAAAGTCAACCAAGTTTAAAAGGCATGACCTGCCTTTGACAAAGCCAAACTGGGTTGGATCCAGAGTCTGCAAGTTCCCTATGTCTTTATTTATGAGATCCATTATGATCCTCTCCATGGCTTTGCAGATAAGGCTTGTCAAGCTGATGGGCCGGTAATTTCCAGGGTCGGTGGAGGCACCGCCTTTGTGGAGTGGGACTACAGTCGCAGCGCCACTCCCTGGGTACGTATCCCGAGGTGAGGCAACGATTAAACAGCTGTCCTAACTGAGGGTTTAATTCCTCGTTGAGTGCATGTAGCACACAGCCGGGGACACCATCAGGTCCCATGGATGCTGTGTTTTTTGCCTTAGAGAGCCGTTCTCACCTGAGCATTTGAGATGTTTGGGGGGCTGCAATCTGTTGGTATAGATATCTCTCCTTTTGGGGGGGAGGGGGGGGAGAAGTTTGCACTGAACCTGTCAGCCAGTATGTTGGCAATGTCTGTAGGATCAGTAATCTTCTCATCGTTTTGAACTAATTCTGAGCATATCTGGGAGTTTCCTCCCAGGTTTCTAACATAGCTAAAGAAGGCCTTATGATTGTCTTTAGAGTCTTTAGCTATTTTTCTCTCAAAATTTGCTTTGGATGCTTTTATGAGAGCTCTCAGCTTTTTACTTATAGTGATCAAAGGCGTCTTGCCTTTCAAGGATTTTGCTCTATCATGTAGTAGCTTCCTCCTTTTGTTGTAGAGTTTGTTTATGGCTGGGGTCCACCAGGCTGGACGCTTGCCTTTGGTACAGAGAATCTTTGTTTTGCTTGGGATTGCCTTATCCATGCAGTCCTGCAGGTGCTGGTAGAAGGCATTTGTAAGTGATTCAGCGGCTAGAGTACTGTTTTCCGCCGGCTCGGGGCCTTGAAGGAGACCACACTAGTCTTTAGAAGTGCAAAGTCGGCTTTAGAGAAGTTTTTACTGTGGTCTTTTTGTTTCAGGAGGGTGGGATGAGGACCTCCAGCGAGATAAGTTTGTGATCTGATCTCACCAGTGAGGGGTATACTTCTGGTGTTGAACATTTTGCTCCCATGTTCGTGATGATGAGATCAAGTATGTTTTCTCCTCTTGTGGGGATAGTGACTAGTTGTTCCATGGCATTTGAGTTTATGACTTCCAGGAACTTTTGGGCTAGGGTGTTTGGGCTTGAGTAGTGTTCCCAGTCTATATTTGGGTAATTGAAGTCACCCAGTATGATGGTATTTGGGGATACATTTATTCCCTCCAGTGTTTTCAGGAAGGCCAAGTGAGATTCCTGGGTCTGTGAGGGTGGCCTGTAACATGCTACAATTTGTAGAGCAGTCTTGCCTATGGTTATCTGCACCTGGATGGTCTCTGATGCATTGCGTTGCCACCAATCTTGAGGTGTAGGTATCCTTGATGAATATGGATACCCCCCCTCCTTTCTTGGTATTGTCCAGATTTTGGGGCCGGAACGCATGATATGAGGTAAAACCTGATAGTGCTGGGGTGCTCTCGGGAGCCTTGAACCAGGTTTCTGTCACAGCACAGACATCGATGTTCTCCATACTGAGAAGGGCCTCGAGTGCGTGCATTTTGAGATTGAGACTTCTGGCATTGAGCAGCATTACCCTTAGTTTTTTTCCTTTTTTGTGTTCTAGGGTGGAAGGTTTAGAATTTGAGCCTTGCCTAAAAAAGGCACTATGGGGGTGGCAAGAGCCTTTGCCAATATCCGGAATCCCAGGGGTGACAGGTGCAAGCCGTCCCTTGCGAAGCAGCGTGGCTTGCCCAGCATGTCATCCCAGGCAGACAGACACTGGATCCCCTTTGAATGACACCAGAGTTTAAGCCAATTGTTAAAACTGATCATCTTATCTCTGTATTGTGGCATCATTCTTGGTGAAGGTAAGATACTGCTCAAGGTCAGGGTCATACCTGCCTGGGCTACATAATCGGAGAGCTCCTCAATGTCTCTTTTCATGTAGTCCAAGGAGGTACGTCTCAGGTCGTTTACACCAGCGTGGACAATGACTGAGTCGTACTTGTACCTGCTGTTGAGAGACCTGAGTGCTTGCGTTATGTGGCGGATTCTAGTGCCCGACAGGCAGCTTACTGTGACCTTCTCCTTACTCAGTCTGGTGAGCGGGACGTCAGTGTGTCTGACTATGGAGTCACCAATGACTAGTGTGTCTGGCATTGTGTTTGGCCTTATGGGCTGCGACTGTTTGACACTCTGACTGTGAGGTCTATGTGTTGCAGGTGCTGTGTTTTGAGGTGGTAGTTGTTTGGGTGTATGCTTTGGTGGTCTCTGCTGTCTTGGTAGATTTTGATCAGAGCCTCCGAGTATGTCTTTGTGTGTTTATGTGTATGATTTGTGGTTGTGATGGTACCATGTGAGACTGGGTGTATAGTGTATGTGGGAACCTTCTCCTCCTGTCTGGTCTTGCCAGTCCTGTGTTGAGAGAGCTCAGCCTCCAGTTTGGCCGTATAATTGCATCTCTCACATGTATTTGTGTTTTGTGGGAAGAGGAGAGGGTTGTCTGTGTACATGAGGCAGTTGTAACATTGCCTCAATATTCCCAGGTTCACCAGCTGAGCAGGAGAGGACACTAGCAGCTGATCCTCGACATGCTAGAAGGAAATAGACAACAAATTTTAAAAGAGTTTTCGGGGGATGTGGGTGAGCAAGAAATGGGGTTTGCCTTTTTGGGGTGCTATCTATAACAAGAGTGCTGTATCAAGGTGATAAGTACTGTAGGAGCAAGTGCTAGGTTATAAAGATAGAGTATAGTCTACTTGGAGTCAAGTAGAGATGATCTTTTTAGTTATAGGATACGCAGGTTAGATCAGTAGTATAGTTCGAGGAAGGTAGTTATAAGGGAAAATTTGAAGAATGGAATTTAGATGGCCCAATTGGTTTAAACTTTGCTAACTGCAGCTGCCCTAGTGTGCAACTGCGGCAACTCCGCGCTAATTCGCGCTAACGCGCGTTTTATACCAGGGGGCTGGAAAAAGCTAGGAAACTGGCCCAAAACGACCAATAAGCTACTAGTTTCTGGCTGTAACCTCACAAACCCGGACCAAAAGGTAGCCCAATGCTTCCCACTCCCACTGGTAAGCAAGGTAGACTTCCTTTCCCCCAAATAAGGCAAGGAACAGTACACAGGAACCACAACCAAAGTCCAGGAGTCAGCAACTCTGACGCTGGACTAACCTAACACAGTAAAGCAGGAAAACAAGAGATATATTTTTTCTTTTTTTTTTTTTTTGATAGAACAGGCAGAGCAGGTACAGCAAACACTTAAAGATACTATAAATCAGCTATTACAGTTAGCACAGAAGAATTGCAATAATACAGTCACGAATTTACAAACAAAGAATCCAAGTGCAATGTTCAAGTTAAATGCTGAAAAACAGTTTAAATGTAACAACGAAGCAGGCGAAATACAGTCGCTAGTTTTTAGATGTGTAAAAGCAACAAAAAAATACTTAGTATCAAGAGAGGTCGCTTTTTCAGCTCTCTGTAGCCTGGATTGCTCTGCTGGCCCACGTGGAGTCTGTGCTGAGCAGGTACAAGCTAGAAAACGCGCGTTTAGCGCGTTTTATACCAGGGGGCTGGAAAAAGCTAGGAAACTGGCCCAAAACGACCAATAAGCTACTAGTTTCTGGCTGTAACCTCACAAACCCGGACCAAAAGGTAGCCCAATGCTTCCCACTCCCACTGGTAAGCAAGGTAGACCTCCTTTCCCCCAAATAAGGCAAGGAACAGTACACAGGAACCACAACCAAAGTCCAGGAGTCAGCAACTCTGACGCTGGACTAACCTAACACAGTAAAGCAGGAAAACAAGAGATATATTTTTTCTTTTTTTTTTTTTTGATAGAACAGGCAGAGCAGGTACAGCAAACACTTAAAGATACTATAAATCAGCTATTACAGTTAGCACAGAAGAATTGCAATAATACAGTCACGAATTTACAAACAAAGAATCCAAGTGCAATGTTCAAGTTAAATGCTGAAAAACAGTTTAAATGTAACAACGAAGCAGGCGAAATACAGTCGCTAGTTTTTAGATGTGTAAAAGCAACAAAAAAATACTTAGTATCAAGAGAGGTCGCTTTTTCAGCTCTCTGTAGCCTGGATTGCTCTGCTGGCCCACGTGGAGTCTGTGCTGAGCAGGTACAAGCTAGAAAACGCGCGTTTAGCGCGTTTTATACCAGGGGGCTGGAAAAAGCTAGGAAACTGGCCCAAAACGACCAATAAGCTACTAGTTTCTGGCTGTAACCTCACAAACCCGGACCAAAAGGTAGCCCAATGCTTCCCACTCCCACTGGTAAGCAAGGTAGACCTCCTTTCCCCCAAATAAGGCAAGGAACAGTACACAGGAACCACAACCAAAGTCCAGGAGTCAGCAACTCTGACGCTGGACTAACCTAACACAGTAAAGCAGGAAAACAAGAGATATATTTTTTCTTTTTTTTTTTTTTTTTGATAGAACAGGCAGAGCAGGTACAGCAAACACTTAAAGATACTATAAATCAGCTATTACAGTTAGCACAGAAGAATTGCAATAATACAGTCACGAATTTACAAACAAAGAATCCAAGTGCAATGTTCAAGTTAAATGCTGAAAAACAGTTTAAATGTAACAACGAAGCAGGCGAAATACAGTCGCTAGTTTTTAGATGTGTAAAAGCAACAAAAAAATACTTAGTATCAAGAGAGGTCGCTTTTTCAGCTCTCTGTAGCCTGGATTGCTCTGCTGGCCCACGTGGAGTCTGTGCTGAGCAGGTACAAGCTAGAAAACGCGCGTTTAGCGCGTTTTATACCAGGGGGCTGGAAAAAGCTAGGAAACTGGCCCAAAACGACCAATAAGCTACTAGTTTTGTAGCTCTTCCATCTGATTAGTTATCCTGAATGCACCATCTTATAAAAACACAAGACAATTCTAGCTAACATGGCATGATATACCGAGTCTGTGCTGATGTTGAGAAAATTCTTTAGGAGGGAAGGTGGCATGTATTGCCCTCATGATTCCCATTCATCCACCTGATGAACATGCAGTCTGCCCCATCCTTTTGACATCTTACTCTCTTCTTAGTGCTTTGCATAGTTACCAGAGCAATAACCTAAAATACAAAACATAGCACCACCAGATGCATACTAGTAGGTCTAACCATGTTCTGATCTTGACTTCTAAAAGTTAAGTCTCTTTAGATCATTCTCTAATGACACCTACTGCAGACTGACTGGCAATGTATTTACAAGGATACTAAATGTTTTCAAGCTCCATTGTACAATGAACTTTGGGTCTATGATTCTCTTACTGGCTTTCGTTTTTGCATTCCCCATTTCACCCTGTCATTTCTGGTATTGTTGTTTGTGGGTCTATATCACAAGATCGAATGTTTAGATGATCAAACACCTAAACATCGAACTTGTAATATCAAACCTCAAAATGGCGAATGGCACAGGGAAAGACTTCCATTGGCTACGAAAATAAAAAAAATAACTTTACACCCAAACTAAGTGGGGAGCTTTGCCCCCCACACCCCCCTAACTAAATATACCAACTCCGAGATTGCTCTACAGTAGACAAAATGGCAAAATCCGGCGAACAGCCAAGGGAAATCTTTCCCTGCATTAAATCATCCGTTCGCCATTTTTTGCTTTTGATATTACAAGTTCGATGTTTAGGTGTTTGCTCACCTAAACGTTCAATCTTGTAATATAGACCCGTTGTTTGCAGCAGTTTTACTTCTGGAGCAGAGAACCTAAACCTCAGTAGTTATAAACAAGAGATACTATCAGCAATTATGATAAACTTTCCTCATAAATATCTCCCAGAAAAAGACAAATTTATTCTTAGACTCTGTAGTACCAGTTGCCTTACAGATTCCTACACCCTTTCTAACTTTTGAAACACATCCTTTGAGAGAAGACACCACTACCTGATTATCAGATTACAGCATTATTTTCCTACTGACCAGTTTGTGGCTCTTAACCTTTGTAGGTTCCCAAAAGGACATCAGCTTTGGAATGTGATGGCCTGTTGAATTTCTAAGTGTGCCCAATGGTGAGAGCATGGGAAAAAAAAACATTCTCAATTTTGAAACCATCCCATAACTGTTGCCCAATAGCTTCAATATAGAGCTCTGTCTTTGCTCCCTACCTATTTCTGCTACCAAAAGGGCAACTCATTAAACTCCCTCCTGATTTATAGTCCTCATTCTGTGATGGATCTGGCTCAGAACTAGCCAGTAAAGACAAAATGACACAATACTCCCCTCTATCGCTTTCCACTTTTTTTTTGTTAATGCTAACATGCCAATATTTTATTCATGAACTGCAGTTACTAATGGGTAACCAGAATGCTTGTGAACCTTTTGCCTAATGATGCCTTCTAGAAAATAACTGTGGTCCATGATAGGCTCCACTTTTGTGGTGAATTTTTGACAACCATTTCTCAAAAACATAAAAAAATCAGTTATTGTTGGAAATCCACTTGTAATCTTTTGTCACTGTTACAGGGTAAAACTAGCTGTGTAATTTCCGTCCTCCCAATGTTCCTGTTTTGATTTTATGTGTAACATAATATTCTGTAAGCTTTGATGTCAGCATTTTTAGATGTTTTGCTGGTTATATTGGTATTCAACTGCAGATTTGTTTTGGAAGCATCAGTAATTCTTCATTAACCATCTATTTCGACTTTGTTTGATGTTTGATGTGTCCACATTTTCCAAAATATGGTCTTTGCACTTTAAGGCAAAAATTGCTTCTAGTTTGGTCTCAAACATCCCTGGTTAACAGGAAATGGATGCACTGCCTGATGAATCCCACCGTAAGCCGTAACCACAGAATGCTTTTGTTGTGACAGCTATGTTTGTATTAGTTAGGCTATTGCTTGCTAAGACAGAGACTCATAAGACTGACATAGTTTTTATTTAAGTTTAGTTCTGTTCCTTGTTGCCTAGCGCATATATTCAGACTTGTACAACAGTGTTTAGAAGTGCACAAGGCTAAATCCTTTGTCAGCCCTTAACTGGAAGGATCAGAGAAAAGCCTGCACAACAAATAATGTTGCAGCTGATATTTGTCTTGCACTGGAACATAGCCTGCTGCATGGATTTCAACATTTCCTTGTTCTTTGTTTCTCTTTAGATAGCAAAAGTGTGAACTAGCATGTTTTATAACAGAACAATAGTCAATCATTTAGTTTTTATAAATTCCTCTGATGCAGGTATGAGATGGGATCATTTTTTCCCCTTGGCAATTAATAGCAGCATCTTCTGGTACAGATAATCATAGTATAAGATGCGCCACAGCATCAAGGTCTTTCAGCCCATCATTCTTCTAAAGAGAAATCAGACAAAATGGCCATCTCCGGTATCGTCTTTCGGCTTCTCCCATTAGGGTCGCCACAAAAGATCACTGGTCCACAGATTGGAAGTGTATTTTTTTTCTTATGGTGTCAAGTTGCCAGCCCAGTGCCCAACCTTCACAGAAGGCAGGCACACACACACACACACACACACACACACACACACACACACACACACACACACACACACACACACACACACACACACACACACACACACACACACACACACACCTACTGCATGTCTTTAAAACTCACTTGACTGCAGGGAGGACATGTAGACTCCACACAAAGGGTGCTCCAACTGAGGAATCAAACCAGAAAACTTCTTGCTGTGAGGTGATAGCGCTAACTGCTGCACCACTACAGCCAACACAAAATGACTGTCTCCAATGAACTTCACAAACAACTAGATACTGTAGGTAGCCATATTTCTGTTCCCTAACACTATTAGTTATTTACATTAGTGTACAAAATAAAATGCTTGCTCTTAAAAAGAGATGAAGAAAAGTTGCCAATTGTCCATTTGTTCCAGTTTATCTGATCCCTTTTCCAGTTGTCCTTTTGTGACATATATTCCAGTTTTGAAAAGCACTGCTTGATAATTGCTGCTCCATGTTTCCCAGGGTCAGCAGTATATGTATGTGATACAGTTTGCCTCCACGCATGAAAATCTACTCTCCTACTTGCAACGGTCCTCCCTTTTTGTTGATTGGAGGATGAGTAGGCTTGTCTTCTTGAAGTAATGAAAGCAGTCATCCAGGCATAACGAATACCATGAAAATTACCCCACAAACATTAAAGAATAAATATAAGGGCTTGGCTCATTGACTATGTGAAATCAGAAGTAAAACACTTTTCAACCCCGTTGGCAGTATTGTGTTCAGAATGATTCACCTCTACTAATGATATGGCTCTGGAGACTGGATTGCCGTAGATAAGATTTTTTTTAATCCTGCCAGAAATCCAAATATAATGAGCAGTGGCTTTGAAGGACTAATATGAGTTGCCCTGCTTCTCAAATAAACTGTCCTTGATTTTACAGAATTTCTTAGATTTGTATTTACCTCATGTTTTTATTCTGTTCCTTGAAAAATGTATGGTTTTCTGCTACTGCATTGAGGATTGCAGTCACTGAAAAATAATGATAGACATTTGAGTGTCAGATTTCATATTATTCAGAAAATGCTGATGGAAAACCTGTTATTTCAACAACTTTATGCAAAATTAATATGTAGTGCATGGAAAGTGGTGAATACACTCTGATATTTGGACAAAGACAACCAGTTAAGTGTTAGAGTGGCACATGACCCGACATTAACAATTGTTAAGCACCCCTGCTGAAGCTGCTATGGTTGGGTCTAGTGCCAGGCAGTAAAATAGTAAAATCTGCCAGTACTGTCCAGCAAAAATGACAGCAGCAGAACAAAAGATTTGTTTCTACCTGTTGTCTGTACCATTAATGTGTACCCAACTTCCTCAAACAGTTGCTAGAATAGCAGGATGTGTTTGCATCCATTTTCTGAAGGTTATGAACATCAAACTCAAATATATGCCATTATTCAATGACTTCAGTCCTCAATGGTTTAAACACACTTATGAGGAACAGACAAGAAATATGAAGCAATAATCTGTATGTCCTACAATCTAAATGTAGACAATTGAGAGGCATGAACGGTAAGTCTAAATGTAATGGACTCTGTTACACTACTTCTCTGACAGCACTTGCTAAGTGTTTTATAGCTTTGAAAGATGGGAAAACACATGCTGATTTATTTTCCCTATAACTAGTAGCACATGGAGAACATAAAGCTTCATGTACTACAAAGAATTACCATTGTGTTACCGATCATGACCTTAAATTATGTGTTCTTGACACGGACGCTCTTGAGGTAAATTGTTTGGCATCCATGTCTCAAACGCCTAATAAACATGTTATGATCAGCGAACAGATCATGATCCTCAATGTATTATCTGTCCCTGATTTTAGGCCTTTGTTCCCCCCCATTTTTAATAGCAATGTACTTGATCCTTGTACTAAATGCTGAGTACCAAGTGGCTAAATATTCTTTCTATGTGAGAAACAAAGTTGAAAGCCCGTATTACTGGGTCATTATTTTTATTATAGTAAGATATCTCAGGGTTATACTGCCAACAAAAGGGGTTATAATTGCTAGGATTCTGAGGCTGTATGTGAAGAAAAATGACTGATCCTGATGTTTGCTAGAGTTTAATGGCTTATTCTGTAATATGACCATTATTTTATCACAACCAAATGTCTGAGATGTGCACAATCAACAAAGTGGCTATAACTACTGGGTGGGGGTGTCTATCTGTGTATGCCTTTAACTGACCCTTTTGTCATATATTCAGTTTTTATAGTCATTAATCTAGCTTTACAAGATGAGAATGCATTTGTGTAAAGCAAGCTGGAATATTTTGTTAAAATTTTATTTTAGAACAGTTATAGTATTAATATATCATTATATACATATGTACAATATATGCATCAATATATATTATTATCAATAATTGACTGTAATTTATGGGTACAGAGGCTGTCTGTAGATTAAATTGACTTATCCCTGCTATTGTTTGATCAGTAGAAACAAAGATCACATCTCAAGAAATGCCATTGTTCAGATGTAGTACTTTTGTTTCTCTTTATTGATGATATTCCACTCAGTAAAGAATAAAAGTGCTAAATTTGAGTATTTGCTGTTTCCTGTAGTGTGATTTTGTGTTTTATTTATTTTATAGTTGCAACATAGTTGAGGAGTACATTTCATCGTTTTTGTTATTCAGTCCCTGTTAAAACGGTTATTGATTTGGCATGGCATGAGGAGTGTCGTGTGTGTGTGTGTGTGTGTGTGTGTGTGTGTGTGTGTGTGTGTGTTTTATGTATGACTCAAAATGTGTTCTTTAAACACTTATTTTTTTTCATTCAGAGGTGTAAGATGTAATAAGCTATTAATTTATTAATATACAAAAAGTTTTACATTGCCTAGCATTGTAGATGCATGCTAACAGAAACTGTATGATCTCTTTAAGATGCACTGTTCTATCTATTTTTAAAAGTTATATTTACAGAGAAATGTTGATATACTACACCTGTTTTGGCCTTATCTTACATGTTTGTCTAACTTTATAGTTTACCTCATTTATTTGCTCTGCCTTTTCAAATGGATGCTGCAATTTAACCATAAACTTGTTTTGTGCAGAGGGGACCAAAACCAACACATCATGTCTCATTTAAATCCCCAGGTCCTTGCATCGACATTTTTGTGCAAATTGAACTTTTTCCATATGTCCCTTTGCAATAGACATTACTACCTTCAACCTGTCGTGGAGACTGGTGTAGTGTTTAATTACACTTTTAAATGGAGGTTTATGTTCTTGCCAGGTTTCTCTGGCAAGATCTAATAATCCATTCTGGTGACTGCTATATAAAAGATCAAAGGGAACGAAGGCTTGTGATACTTATGTAATGGCAATAGAAGGTAGGGGTTTAACTCCTCCCATGTGCCTTGGCCAAATTCCCAAAGTCAGCATGAAAATACGACCTGAGGTCAATCCTGAAACCAGACAGACAGGTTAATGGGACAAACTCTGTCAAGAAGGCATAAGTAAATAAATAAATACTTAGACAAGTAAGGATTTAGGGTGATTCATAAATAGGTACATATATAAATACATTTTCTGTAGAAAGAAACTGCATCCACTGAACATTATTTTTTTAGGGGATTAAAAGGCCACCCATAAAGTACTGTCCTGTGCTATTTCTTTTACTTTAATCCATTTCTAGTGTCACAATGCACGGTGGGTAAGAAGAATGTTTCTCTATGGAGTAGCCATCTAGAAGAAAGTGCCATTCTACCAAATGGCTAAATCGCACATTATTTTTTGCTAGCTAACCCACAACTGAGCAATAGAAACAGTGTCAGTTTTTACCCCAGTGTCCCATATTTGTAAACCTGTAGTGTCTGAAGCATATTTTCATAAAGAGGTATGATATGTCTTGTCTTTAGACCCTAATTTGTGATTTTTAAGTGTCAGTCATGTATTCTTATAAACACCGTGGTTCAAGTCTGTCTTCCTGTTCAGGAATATAGAATAATGAATGACTTCACTGAGTTAGATATCTATTTTTATTTTAATTATTGTGTGTAATTGTTTCTCATGTTTTGCTGCACTCTTGATCAGCAGCTGAACACTGTAAATGCTTCCCACTTATTCTGCCATCAGGCATTTTACCTAGTTCTTTAGGCCTGCTTACATCCTCACCTCCTGATAGTATTGAATGCCTTTGAAAGGTTTAGATATGCGGTATGCAGTGATTTTCCCTCATTCCTTGCTTGAGTAACCTTCTTGAAGAAGTAGGCCAGGTTAAGTAGGTAGGGTAGAGTGCGGTAGAGTCAAGAGTTTGTAAGGTGCCTATGTCCTTGTGTATTAATTCTACAATGATTATTTCTGCAGCCTTACAGATGAGGCTGGTCAGACCTATAGGTCTGTAATTACCAGGGTCCATTGATGCTACACCTTTGTGCGGGAGATGACTGTTGCCATCTTCCATTTGTCCAGAACAAAGCCTGTTTAGAGGGTGATATTGAATATCCTGTATAGGGGGGTTGACAAGTCCTGTTTCAGGCTGGCCAGTAGGCATTCTTGTATGCTATCCAGCCCCACAGATGCAGTATTCTTTGCCTTGGGCAAAGTTTTGAGAACTTGCTCTTGGGAGAATTGAGGGTGGGTATGTGGACACTGGTATGTGATCTGGGAATGTGAGGGGGCGAAGGAGTGAAATTAGAGCTAAATTTATCCTATAATAGTTTAGCTATGTCTTCTGTCCCTGAGTATGTGATATAATTTACTATTAGCTCTGTGCAGTACTGGGAATTACGTCTGAGATTTCTAACATAGTAAAAGAAGGCTTAGTATTTTTTTTTAGCCTGGGTGGCTATTTTTACCTCATATCCAGCTTTGGCTGATTTCATCAGGGACTGGACTTCCTTGTTAAGTTTAGCAAGACCAGTTTTGGTAACCAGACAGTTACATTTGTTTTCATGTGAGCTTTTTTCATTTATTATAGTGCCTTAGGTTCCATCATAGGGGTTTATTTTTAAATTTGACATTGTATTTACATCAGAGTGGGACAGATACAGCTATGCAGCTATTTACATGTGCATTGGAAGTAAAAGATTCCACACATGCAGAGAAATCATCAGATAATAAGAGGCTGTTGAACTGAGCCAGGTCATTCCCCAGTTTTAGTAGATTAGCTTTAGCATAATGTCTGAGAATCAGGTTATTGGAGGATGCTCCAGCTTCAGTCTTGTGCTGAATGTGACTGTTTTATGGTTCGATTTGACTAGAGAGGAAGTTACAATTGGTAGGGAAAATATCTGTCCTATATTGATGAGAACCAAGTCCAGGATTTTGTTGCCCCTAGTTAAAGTGACTAACTGGTTCAGAGAGTTTGCATTTGTGAAGTCCAAAAATCTCGGAACATGCATGCATGTTAGGGGATGTATAGACTTCTTCTTGATGGAGAGGTAGTTGAAGTCCTCTAGAAGAATGGTGATTGGCTGAATTCAATGGGATGCCATACTAATCTTGTAGAAAGTATGGGTTAAGGGGGGCATGGGGGGGGTCCTATAGTAAGCTATGATGTGATAAGGAGTTTTGTTAACTGTAAGTTGGACATGCTGGATATTCAGGTCATTATCCTATATAATTAGTCTGGAGGTGAAATTTTGATTTATAACCATAGAGGTACTATCCCCTATAGTACCTTCATCTACCATGGTGGGCCTAATTGTGTGCTAAGTGTTGAAACCTTGCACTGAAAAGGCGCTGTCAATGATCCTGAAATAGACCTATGTGATGATGCATATATCAAAGCATTCTAGGATAAGGAGTGCCTGTAGATAGTGAAGTTTCTTGTTAAGTCTCTTAGCATTGAGTAACAATACCTTTCTGTTCTGTTATCCAAGTTCTGTTTTGTTATATTGGGAGCCTTTGAAGGCTGACATTGCTTAAACAAGGCACTATGGGGTGGACAAGGATTTTATCAGTCTACAAAAGCCTTGGGAGGATAGGTCTGGTCCACCCCTGGGCAAAGCAATTAGGACTGTCCACCATCTCCTCCCAGGATGATATATATTGGATACCACTGAATGACACCAGAAGCTAAGCCAATTGTTGAAGTGCATAATCTTTTGTTAGTAACATGACATAATTCCTGGTGAAAGTAAAATGCTGCTCAAGGTTAGGTTCATACCTGTCTCGAGCACATATTCCAGGAGCTCCTGCATGTCTCTCTTTATATAGTCCGTATAGGTGCATCTCAAGTAATTTGTTCTCCTATGTACTAAGACTGTTTCATATGTGTACTTTTGGAGCAAGGACTTGAGTTCATGCATCATGTGGTGAATTCTGGCCCCCCAACAGGCAACTGATCAGACCTTCTCCTTGCTTAGCCATGTAAGTTTATTTGTTTCAATGTGGAGTTACCTATGACTTGGATGCTGGACTGAGTGGAGATATGCCTTATCAGCTTCCGAGTTGACATGCTGTGAGTTCTAGATACATGTTTCATAGTAGGTGCTGCCTGAGGTGAATGTGAAGTTGCTGAGGGTACTTGCTTTTTAGGTTACATTTCAGAGACTTTTGTGGTTTAGGTAGATTACTTTTAAGTACCTAGGCATTTATTTATGTATGTGTTTGGCCTATATTGGGTTTGAGAGTTATAGTGTAGTGTTGTGGACATACCTCTCAACCTCTTAGAGCAAGAAATCTGGACAAAGGCATAAATAAAAATGGGACAAAGGCCCAAAATAGGGACAATTTTTAAATATTGTTCTTACAAACTTAGGAAATTGATAGAATAACAGATTTTGCATTAGCATGGGTTTTCTGAAAGATATGAACTCTGAAACTTAACTGTCATTATTTTCTAACTTCAGTCTTTAATGATTTACCACCAGTTTGTCAGAAAACCACAATTTTATGAAAAATAGACCAAACATATGAGGCCAAAGTCTGGACATTCTGTGAAAATCTGTTAAGTTGAGAGGTACGATTATGGATTACTGAATCTTTGCTATTGGTGGTGGCTGTATGTGAGAGCTTTGCCTCCAATAACAATGTGTAAGTACATCTGTCAAGTACTACGTGGTTTTCATTTAACATGAAACAATTACTACACTGACACAGAATGCCCGTTTTAGCCAAACTGGCTACAGAGACAGTAGGAAAGTGCAAATCCTTGGTTCCAGATGTTTACTTATGTTAGCTTCAGGGTGAGTGGAACTAATGGAGTTTCAGCTGATTTATTTGAGTGATACCAATCTAAAAGTAGCAATTAAAGTCAAAACATGAAGAGCAATGCTTCTCTTAATGCAAACCAGGGGGCTATCCACACAGCTACTGATAATTTTGAATAATAATAATAATAACAATAATAATAATAATAATTTTGAATAATAGGGATTTCTGGAGCAGGTCATATAGGTAAAGTTAAGGTTCTAAGTGTTTGCATCCATACAGAAGATGAGCAAATGCTGCTGCACAAGACCAGCATCTCATAAATGTGACCACCTTGTACAGGCAGAACAAATACAAAAAGGTCCAAAACAGCCCTATGACCAATAGAAAACAATGCTTTCTCAGGTTCTTTTAGCAATCTCAAGCTCAGAAATTACTTTTTTGCCTCTCTGTTTTTACTAGAGTGTAAAACTAAACTTCTTCCAACTATAAATTACAAAAAATGTGTAGCTATAGCAAATTAATACTGTAACAATGCAGGATAAAGGCAAATAAATGCAATAAGGTTCATCAGTTCAATCTATATCCAGTAGCATGATCACCAAGCATCAAGTAGCACTGAGTAAATGAGCCCAGTGTTGAGCAAATGTGATTAACTTATATAAGCAGAGAAATAAAAAACAAATCAAAAAAGCCCTCTAGTCAAGAACACAACAACACACTCTCAGGTTTGTTTAGCAATCATAAGCTGAGAAATTACTTGGTTCCTTTCTATTCTCACAATGAGTGCAAAGACAAGGGCTTTCCCAATTGTAGATCACAAGAAAAAAAATGAGTGCAGATCTAGCAAGCTAATACCTTAACAATGCAGAATGCATGCATATACGTGCAATAAATATATATCAGAGATGTTTTAGGCTAATCTATTGTGCAAACCATCAATCTGAAAACTAAACAATGAAATTAAAAGCTGTACAGGGAATGTACAAAAAATCAACAAATATATTCAGTCTAACCTTTTAATTATAGATCCTTTTTCGTACTCTCTATTTACTTCTGTACATATAATGCATGTTCTACCTGTTTAATAACAACATTACTGCAACTTTTATCGTACATTCCAACAACTTCTCTCCAGTTTCTAAAACCATTCACTTAATAACATTATCAAACAATTCTGTGTTCTCTACATCACTGTTCTCATAGTATCATGACAAATCAGATCTTTCACATTTTACATTTTACACTCACACTTAACTTTCCTTGTTAACAGTTTAACCTTAGAAACTATTAATTGTGATATATATTAGAAAAAAAAACATGATGTAATGTCACTTCCATGCAATACCCTCTCTGTATGCATGACTTTTTTGAAATAGCTTTATAGTTCACATCTACTTTTACTGTTATGTTCTTGTGGGATAGCTTCCTAAGGAAGCTTTGCCATTGTACTTGCCTTTTATCTGTAAGCATTCTTTCCCCAATGTTTTTAAGTCAAAGACATACACTACTGCAGTATGTTTTCATACCATCATTTTCTTTTACTTCTTTTCTACAATAGAATCTAACTCTGCATTCCTTACTCATTACCTTCAAAATGGTGGCATATAGCAGTACAGAGGTAAAATGGCTCCCGTTCTTTCCATTGCTCATTGCTAATACTGTAACCTTGTACTTTTTTATAAAAGCCAAGTTTTTATATCTTGTTCATCAGTTTACAGAATCTGCAAAAATGGAAGGTGCAAAACATATAGTCAGATTCACGATTCCAAAACCATTTTCTGCCTTATTATTAAAAGCTATCCCTGTCATTATCAGATTAAGTCTGCATACTCATATTATTGTAAAGAAATTGCTCATTATCACTGCTTCATATTTCTCAGGTGACTTAACACCCCAGTGTAACTAACTAGAGCCAAGAATACTGAATAGACTAAATAGCATGTTTCCTAAAGTGCATTTCAAAGAACTTCCAAATCAGACTAATCTTTCTCATTTTTTCCTGTCACACTGTTCAGTTCATCATCTCTAGGAGCCCTACTTCCATATATCATGCATAGTATTTGAATGCGTTTTTACTAAAATATATATTTTACTGTTCGGAGTTTTTCATCAGTGTCTTTGCACTTTTTGATAATTTGGTATAAACCCATGTTCATTAATTTCTGATGCATTCCTTAAATTACAAATTTCACAGATTCTATGTTCTTTATAATAACTATGATGATATCAGTGGACCTCAGCGATACTAGTGACTTCATACCTTCCACTCTTTCCCATTTTCACTTTCTGTCAATTGTCTTCAAACTTCATACGACTGCATTTATAATAAAACCAAATAAAATGACTCTCCTGCCATTTTTAAAACAGACTTTCTTTACTATTAACCTATTAACTAATGTCACTATTATGGAATTACTGTATACTGCTTGTATAAAGCTATCCTCTCTTTTCTTAAATCATATACTTTCTACACCTACAAAAATGTATAAGGGCTTGCTTTCGCATATACTTTTGTTATATTGCATGCCCATAGATATCCTTTTTCTGATAAATTACTCCATTAAACACTGCTCTTAAAAGCAAAAATAATTTCCTAATATTTTCATCATTATGTCATACTACAAACCTTTCCTTCTATAATCCCACCTATTATTCCTATTATCCTTCTCGTATAATCGTTATCAGCAATGTATAGTCTGTATTCTTCAGTGAAATAGACCAGCGTATTTCTCTAGTCCCCTTCTTCTGGATAAATTTAATATAAATATACACAGATTTTTAATACTGATATTTGCTGAGAAAATATAACTTTTATTAAGCTGTAATTTTTAAAAGAACATATCCAGTGCTATTACGTCTGGCTATCTTCGTTTAATTCCTTTGATAACTACCTTTATCTTATAAACTATAATCTTGCTAGCTACCTCCTCTGCTTTTCCTGTGGAATTACATCAACTTGACAAAAGTAATTTCAGTGAGTACTGTTTATGCAAAGTAAAATCACAGAAAAACATTTCTAGCAAAAGTAAGGAGGGGGCATTAAATTAATTTGCGGAATACCCCACATTCCAGAGAACTCCATGGTCAAAAATAATGGAAAAATGTAGAAATGTATTAGCAAGAAAGTGTTTCAGCAAATTTACTTTGCAAAATTGGGCTTACTTTCAGGACCCTTTTTCTATGACCAATTCTCTAACATTCTATCATACTTTACCTCCTTCTCCTTACCTCTAAACATATTTTACAGGAATTTACCTGCAACTTCTATTAATTCCTCTTCTTATATACTAATTGCAATGCCTTTTTCCACCATTTGTTTCAATGTCATTTTGTACTACTTGCATATGAAATCCTGGAGATACTTCATGGCTCCAACATTTAAGCATATATCTCTGTATATTTACCAATTTGTTCATTATTTCTGTTTTAATGTCTTGATATATATATATATATATATATATATATATATATATATATATATACTTCCAAATGAAAAATAGTAGTATCGATGCCAACACTGTAAAGAACATTAGAAAACAAATGGAGAATTTTTAACAACTTTGAGGGTAGTGGAAAACTTTAAGGTTGGCACCCATTTTTGTTAATAGTAAAGGCAAGAATTTGAAAGAACTTTTAAGCATAAGAACTGATGGAGTTAGTGAAAATAATATACATATAAAGAAAGGGATGTTTAGTTATGTCATTTATCTCCAACATCAGTTCCTGAATTTGGGTTCTGCAGAGTACAATTATTTAAATTCCAGTCCATTTCAGTTGTTTGTCCAAATTTGTTGTTTATGATGTATCTGCACACAGTTTTAGTTTTTCATATTGTTTGAAAAACCAGGAGACTACAGCAAACGAAAAAAATGTGAATATGTTAGAGCTATAGAAACTGCAAACCAAAGTAATGCTTTGTGCACGCGCTTCTTAGTTTGCAATGCTTTAAAAATTATACTTTAGTTTTAGATGCTGTTGAAACATACCCCAGGAGAGAAGATGATGAAATGATTGGATTATAAAGAATTTAAGTTGCAAGTGAGGTTAGAGGCCTGTGTTACATCTAGCATGAACGATAATATTAATTTTAAATATATTTTAATGAAAAAAAAAGATTTGCATATTGCATTTTGATATGTTAGTGTTTTCTGGAACTCTATGTTTATATATTACCTAACACAGTTATATTCTTTAAACAATCAAATATCATGGTATTGTCATCTAATGGTCAGACTGTTACTTAAGTGCATTTTAATCAATTTGTACTCACAATCTAAAGAAGTTACTTGATTGACCAAAGTGCTTATTGTGTATTTTTTTTCTGTAATAAGTTTCTCAAGTCTACTTTTGGTTTCCAGCTTACTATTGAAAACAGTTCTTGTCTTTTGCATCCAAAAGTCCTTCCATCTGCTGTAAAGCAACCTGATACTCGGTTTCTCTTTTGGTATGTGTTTCTCCCTTACCCACCTTTTATAATCAATCAACAAATTTCTCTTAAACTTTCCCCACCAAAAATTTTAATCTGGGTAAAATTCTTTCATTGCTAAATGATCTAGTCATAATCCATAGGCAGTTGCTGGGCAGCCATTTAGGAGACCATTTCTGAGGGTAGCACAATTTTTTGATTACCCCAGAACACTGACTGCTTAAGTAACTTGCTCAGAATCACTCAATAGGTAAATGGAGGCTCAGGGAATCAAACCCTTGATTACTGGAAACATCTTAACAGCTCATTGTCATCATCCTCTCTGTTAGCTGTCTGAATAATTTCATTATTTTTCACCTTCCAGAATTCATTCCTTTACCTTTATTTTATTTTTTTAAGCTGAACCTCAAATTTTGATCGACCTTTTCTCATTGCTTAACACTGACCACACATTTTATGGCCAGAAAGTGTAGTACCTGTTACATATCATGCGACAGTATCCAATTCTGAATTTACAAAATATGTTCAATATTCATCTTGAGCCATCCTTTTTCCTAAGTAAACCTGCTAGCCACCCAGTCATTTTGTTTACATCTTTTAGAAGTTAATCAAGGTGTTTATGTCATTTCACAGCTTATTTTCTCTTTTGATCCACACATAAAATCCCAAGGAACAATAATATCTGCTATTAGGAAAGAAAGTTCAGTTAACACAAACTGTTCTTTTCTTTCTTCAAGTTACTGGTATGCATAACTACTCTACCTCACATGTGATTTCCTCCTTCTTTGCGATTGACCATACTTATTCTCCCTGCTCTTACTGTGATGTGATCCTTTATTTGCATAGTTCTTGTTGTTACTATTTTCCTCGTGTATATAATTATTATGTAGTGCGCGGTATTAAACATTCCCTAAGTGCTGTTACAGTCAGGTCTTATGCTAGGAACTTACTAACAATGGACAATGCTATCTGGCAAAGAACAGTGGCATAAGGTAAAACAGCTTTGTCTGTTTCACAGTGCTAAGTGCTTTACCAGCTTTCAAAGCCAGGAAATCACTTTGCACTTCTACACATTTTTCGTCTGTAATTGGTAGTATATGGAGCAGATAAAACAACACATATTACAAAGAATTATGACTGGGTCACTGATCATAACATTGTACGTGTTCTTGATATAGATGCCTAGATACACCTTTCAAGCTTTGCTCTCAAGGTGAATTTCTTGGCGTCCATATCTCAAATGCATAACAAGCTGGTTATGATTAGGCACCCAATCATAATTCTCTGTATTTCTCTTGTATTTTGTGTTACTATATATAAATGAAAACCCATTTGTATTACTTCCTGTTGTGTAACTTATTTGCCACTGTGACAGTTCAGTTACCCAGTAATGAAACTAAAAATAAATAAATAAATGCAGTTAATGCTCAGTATATGAACCAGTTTATTATTTTCCAGTTTTAAATCTGTAAATGCTTTCTCGAATCTAATCCATATTCCCTTAATGTGCAGTTTTTAATCACATTTTGCAAACTGTCACAGTAATATTTCAACGTTTTCTATCTCCAAAATTTCACACCCGAGTTTTTAAAAACATTTTCACTTTTTAATAATGGTTATCTCAAAATCACAATTTTTTCTTGAGGACCACATTCCATTTAGCTTTCAAACTCTGTTTATAGGAAACAGCCTCAAATGTTACAGTGCAAAAAATGTTAATTGCTCAAATTGAACTACTGCTATTCATTAGTTTTATCTGTCTCTCTCACACAGTGTATCTATCTGAGACCTTACCTTCTTTACCTCTTCCTATGAATTACATTGTTACCATGTTCTTTCACTGTAACATTACTTGATCTGGTTGCCACTGCAGCATATGATTCCCTGCTTTTTCATTTTCATCAACGCTTTTGCCCTCTTTTTTACAAACTCACAGAACCTGTCATTGTCAGAAGTAACCAATTTGTCTAAGAGCTGTGATGACTTGGAGCTTTCTCCTGCGCTCTGCATCATTACAGTTGCCCTTCTTTGTTCAGACCCTCTGCTTTCATAGGTTCATAGGTTGGTACTAGGCTATTGGTCCTAGGGCCTATACAAGTCTAGTGATAACAATTCCCTGGATATTTCTTCCCACAATATTTACTTCCCTGGACCCCTGTCTGACGTGATCCCTGGGTGAATTTCCTATCTCCCATACAATTGTCAAGGTTCCTTTTGAAGAGGGCCAAGGAGGCACTCTGCTTGACATGTATGGGCAGTCTGTTCCAGAGTATGGGGAGTCTCCGGGTCAGGAACCTATCCCTCCACCATGTTTTGTTCATTGTGATGACAAGGTTTAGATCTCTGGAGCATGTGGCTCTGAGGGATTGGAATTTCTTTAAGTGAAATATGTCCAACAGTTTAAGGTTTGACATGGCCTTGTATATTAAGCAGAGATCACCTCTGAGTAGACAATATGCCACAGAGTATAGCTGGAGTTTTTTTAGACGGTCAGCATAGGACATCTGCTTTAGGCCTGTGATTCTTTTAGTGAGGTATTTCTGCAGCCTTTCCAGCTGTTGCAGATGTCTTGTGAGGTACATACCAAATGGGGCATTGTACTCTATAATGGGTCTAATGAGGGATGAGTACAGTGGGGCAATGACTTCCTTTTTTGACTCTGCAGTTCTGATTTTCACTTGAAGTTCAAGATTATGTTCTTCTCAAGCCTCTGTAGCAATTGCATCCACGGTTTCATTCCACTACTGTTTCAAAGTTTTTTTTAAAGACATTTTTAGGCTATTTCAAGTGCAGCAAGGCTTGGTTGTCGAATCATTCTATTACCAGGTTGTCTTCATTCAACTCCTTAGGCATAGCAACAGGTTCATTTATATTGCTTTTTTCATTCAGTCTTTCCAGCTTTTCTACACCTTCCACCATGTTGGAGTATCTAGTGCTCTGAAAAGTATAGGGGATTTTTCCAGTGTCTTGACCAAACTCCCCCTTGCCTGTATTAATATTACTTAAGTTCTCCCATAAAAATAGCCATCTGTTTAGTGGAACTAATCTGGTCAACATGAAGTAATTAGAAATGTGCATGCTACAGAAGGAAAAAAGAAAGCTCACTATATATGAAGTTGAGCGAAAGAGTTTAGCAATACCTAGGTGGTTCATGTTAACACAGTGACTACATCTGAAATATAATATTGAGATACTGATAACTGATGCTCCACACATAATGCATTTTGATAATATGGTTGTACAACTGAACGCCCAAAAGGCCTGTAGAGGATTAGTGACCTTGGGATATATATATATATATATATATATATATATATATATATATATATATATATATATATATATATATAGATTCACTTCATAATCTCAAAATACTGAAACATCGAATTTCAGTATCTCGAAACTATGAAACCGAATCCACAAAACACCAAAACTACAAACCCCGAGCCCAAAACCACGAAATTCAAAACACTGAACAAACCACATACACTACACCATACATACACCACAGCACTCACATCTCAACATAAACAAAGAAAAACTACACACACATACACAACTCATACACACATAAGCAGGGGGAAAGCCCCCTGCAACCCCCTACTTATATATACTAACTCTGAGACTGCACAAACAGGAAACAAAAGCAAACTCACACACACACATTCTCCAGTCCCTCACACACACATCAAACATATCAGCACACTCAAGCACACTCTAACTCCCACTCAAATCCCTTACAAAATACTCAGCTGACAAAACACCTAGATCCACACATGGCACTGCGCACCATAAACACACAATCCCGGACATCACATAGCGTAAGGCCATAACCGCAAATTTGAGATATTCAAAATTCGCGATTATGAACTTTCGCTTTTTTAAACATTCGGGTTTATAGTCTAGAGATACTGAAATTCAACATGTCAGTATTTTGAGATTATAAACAGCTCCTATATATATATATATATATATATATATATATATATATATATATGTGTGTGTGTGTGTGTGTGTGTGTGTGTGTGTGTGTGTGTGTGTGTGTGTGTGTGTGTGTGTGTGTATTGTAATTAGGTTTATAGTATTTCAAGGGAACCCAGGTCAATAAAACAAAAAACAAAAAACAAAAAAAAAGAAAAGATATTCAGACTTCTCCATGGTTCTTTGTTCTAGATTGTGTAGCTTTACATACCCTGTCATGTCTACATTGATCAGCATTTATTATTGTGTTTTTTTTTTTCTTTTCTGGTCTGATGCTTATGTGTAACAATATAGATGATGAATCTACAGTAAAGTAGTTTGCAGCTTTGTTCTTTCATTTTTATCTATATGGCTTTTTGTACCACCTCCTGGATGGATTCTTATGTATGTCTGTGATACTAGTGGAAAATTATCCATATAATTAGTATAAAGTACTGTAAAACAGTTTCCCTAATTGCTGTTTGGAATCTAATATTTTTAGCCTTCTTTCTACCTTTATAGACATCTGTTAAAGTCAGGTAATATATCACTGTAAGCCAGCCTGAAAACTATGCTGTGTACAGCCAGTGTGTGCCTCTTTTTCAAAGGAAGATGTGATGCTGTTACAAGTTGACTGGCTTTTAAGCTGTGCTGTTTAAGAGACATGACCACATGACCAATAATATAATTTTCACATCAAAAGCCAGTTAGGAGTCTGACAGCAAGGAGATGTAACCAATATTTTCCTGTCACTTCAGTAAAAGGTAGGTACCCAGATGCAGCTGCTGGAGCCATTGGAATTCTGATCGTCTGAGGATTAAGTTGCAATGTCATAACTGGTTATCTGCACACACAAAATGTTCTGACTGAGCTAGCTAGTGCCATGAAGCAGAGTACTTAAAATCCCTATCAGTTATGCATAAGCCTCATAGGTCCAGTGTGAGTCATGGGCTAATTCTATACCCTGTGTTTTGTGCCTACAATTTTCAATATGGTACTAGCTGGCTAATTTGTACATAATTTTTTTTGCCAAGTGGGAGGGTGGCCTAATGGTTAAGGCATCTGCCTTATATTCACAAGGTGCAGGGTTAGAGTCTCACAAAGAATAGTTGACTAGGCTTAAAATGGCTCGCAAGGGCAGTTAGCCTAGTATTAATCTATGAACCTCTGAACCAGTTGCCCAATTCCATAGCAGTTTCTTTAACAAACATTATACATATTTGAGCTTGCTATGCCCTTGAGTGTGACATTTGAGCATAAAAAGTCTGCCTATTGAAATGGTGCCTCTTTCATGTTTCTTTACTGTTTTATTTTGCATCTCAAAGCTGATCTCAAGTCTTAGGTTCACCATGTCTTATCACTGCTAAAGTCATAAAGTACAGATCCTTGCACTAAGATGTAAACCTGGCAATGAGACAAACATTTTAATTATCTTAGAACTATATTAATATGCAGAAATTCTAGTTTATTAATTTTGAAATAGAAAATATGTATTCTCCAGAAGTCCCCAGACTGAGAACTGGATTAGTATGTACTTTTTGGCTTGAAGTAGCTTTTCTTCTTAAAATTAAACCAAGTATATGTAAAAGTACCATGAGTAAAAGAGTAGCCAGTCTAAAAGCAAAGCCACAAAGCAGAGATACAGCCAGACTGTATCTGTTATGCAAAGATATTGTAAAATGAAATATCTTTAGAAATGCCAACCTTACTAGTATTTCACTGTGACTGTGCCACAGATAGCAGGTATGAGCTGTAGGATTTCACAGTCATTTCAATGCCTTAAATATAACCACATAGGGCAGGATGGGAAACCCTGCTCTTATAAATGGCAAATGTTAAAACTTGCTAAATATATGAGGCCATGTCAGACCCTGATAACACATTTTATGATGTAAAAGGAAAGTTACATACATGCTCTAAACCAAAGAAAACGTGAAGTTTGAAATACATAACTTTAGAAGTGTCATACTGGAGAAGAATAAAATTGCACTTCTACAAATTATATAAAATTAATCGGGCTGAGAAGAAAAATTAATTCTCAAACACAGACAAAAAATAGAAACACACATAATTCAAACATGCAGCTTAGAATAACTAAAGAGAAAGGTATTGTCAGACAAATACATGACACCAAAGATAATTCTTAATTTTGGAAAATAGCCAGAAGTATCAGAAATGGAAGCAAAAATACAGAATGATGTAAAACAAAGTCATAAAGGAAATATGTAATGTAAAATAAATGTATAGTGTGTAAAGAATAAATAAAGGCGAATCAAAAGTGGCGTGTAGATGCCACTAATAACTGATAGAATCAGGTTAATATGAAGGTACTGTGTAAAAAATGTTATCCCACAGAAGACTTTGCCTAGGAAAGGAGAATATCTGTTAAGTATAAAAAGCTAACCTCTTTGTAACAGTGTGTAAGAGCACCAGTAGGAGTGACTCACCACTCTGCAGATACAGGAATGACGAAGGGTAAGGAGACAAAAAGAGTCAATATACAAGATCATAAATACAGAATATGTTAAATAAAGCTGAAGATAAAACAAAATCCTTGACAGAGTAAAAGACAAATACATTTATGTTCCCTATAAATTAAAGTCAAAGCAATAAAATACCTGAAGTAGTAAAAAATATAGTGCATGTAGAAAGTCAGGTGCTTCTGTTAATACATCGACAAGTGTCACTGTAAATGATTGGAATTTTGAGGCGCACAAATATGAAATCTATAATTGTGAGACTGTATGTGGGAAAATGAGCCTAATGTATACTAAATCTCTGATTGCTGCACCTTGTAGTACTCCTCTTTCTCCAAGATGCCGTGATCTTCTAGTTAATATAGCTAAGTAGTGAGGGTGTGAAGGTATGCCACTCTCAACATGGGGAGTGCAGGGAGCAATTTAAAACAAGTACAGCATTTTAACAATTCACTGTTCTCCTTTACACCTACTAATTTTGAGACTCACGGTTACGGCTTTTGACATTGCAATACAGAACCCAGGTGTCATTTACAATAAAGTTGTATCCACAGACAAAGCTTTAGAAAGCAAATGTCTGTATACATGTGTAAATGTTTCCTTGTGAGAAAAGCAAAAGTAAATAATATTATGACAAGGAGACATTTTCATATGCTAGAAGGCTCTTGTTAATTTAAGTTATCACAATGGAAATATTGTACAAATTATAGTCAACAAAAAGACAAAGGTCAGATAAGTGGCAAAGATGAAGAGGACCACTTAAGCATAATAAAATAATGAACAGTGTTAAAATAAAAAGTTTGAAAAAAGCCAAAAAAAAAATGAAATATTTAAAATTATTGTCCATACATTCTTCAGGAGTGAGTTAATGATCCAGTCACTGACATGGTAAACTAATCAAATAAATGTGCCCAAATTAGTTAAATACTAATACCGACATCAGTGTCAAGATAACATTTCAGGGAGCTATGGGATGACACAGATGGGAGCCTCTTAAGAAATAACAGTTATCGGCGTCTTCTGCCAATAGTTCCAAAAATGAAATGCTGTAACACCCAACACAATAAAAACAAGAACAGCCAGAATTACTGTAAATCAATAGAAAGAAGATCCCAGTTGTAAGGGAGACTGCCTACTTAATCTCAGCAGCCACATTCTTTTGATTCAGATCCAAAATCTGATATCTGGATATTTCAGCTTTCTACAGAGATCTTTCAAGCTAACATTTTCAAGGACAAATATCACAGTTGTTAGCAAGCCTTGGGAATGAAGTGGTCAGACTGCAAACCGTGCCTGCTGATGTTGATTTTAGACAGAGGGAATATTATTGACTATGTCAACAGAGGAATATAAGTTACTGCAAACTGTGAACCCTTATGATGTCTCCTCATTGACAGCAGGTATTGTTTCACATAATGTATCTACTACTGTAACTATACAGGAATCACATGCAGAAAAAATTAGAACAATCAAAGAAAGTAATAAATATTTCAGTGACTTGGCATGGGCTCGTGCCTTTATAGAGAAATTAGATAATGTGAACAATGAGGTCAAAACTTTATCAAAAATGTTGGAGTGAATAGGCTAGATAGCCCAAATTAAACAATTAATTGTTGGGCAGAAGGATGAGTTAATAAAACAGGATGATTTTTTTTATTAAGGTGGAGTCTGATTTCATTGATCTTTCTAACAAACAGGATGCTATTCCTGCTGAAAATAGCTAAATTCAAGCCACCATTCCCAATCTAAAAGATACAATGCTTGATTTGGTGTTAAGATTAAAGAATTGCAATTCCAGAATCTTAGGTGTACTGGAGCAGTAAGACATTAGTAAGCCACTGGTAGAGACTGTTAAAGCTATTTTCCATGCCTTAGGAATAGAAGCAAAAGACAATGTATTTTTTAGTTTACAGTAAAATATTGTTCATAGAGTAGGCCTCCCAGACGAAGATACAACTGACCAATAATTTTTAAATTGAGATTGTTATTGGAAAGCAACAGCATTATGTCATTGAACCAAACAAGAAGGACATTTCTTTTAATCAAGTTCCTATTAAATTTGTTTCAAGATCTACCCCCTGAGAACTTTCAAAAAAGAAGATCATTTGCTAACATAAGCAAAAAGGATTTTTTTCTTTGCAAAAAAAAAAATTGCATATAGCTTTCCAACAACAATTCATATAAATTATAAAGATTTATCTTTAAAATTTGAATTACTGACAGAGAATCGGAAGGAGCTTCAAGCAATTTAGATACTTCCATAGTTTTTCTACATATAATCTCTAAGAGCAAGAACAGACAGTTGTTATGGGCATTCTTTTTTTTGTGGGGATGGGACCTCTTTAGGATGACATTTCAAAGGAGATACTTATGTATACTCTGGGATTGTTATTATTATTTTAAGATATATAAGTGCAAATGCTTTCAATAAATATTAATGGGATTAATAATCCTATTAAAATGGAGAATATTTTAAAGTTTTTAAAACACTGTGCTTCACACATTTCTTGCTTGCAAGTGATTCAGTTAACACATACTAAGGAAATGAAAGCAATTGTCAGTTCAGTCAATACTAAATCTAGGTTGTATCAATTGTATTACATTTAGAAAGTTTACAAAATAGACTAGTATATGGATAATAATGCAAGAACTGTATTGGTTAAAATAAAAAGAAAATCTAATTTTTGTGGATGGATCTATTTATGCAGTGTTTAATAATGTCAATCCTTCTTCTCAAGAACTTTTGGCTGGAGACAGGCTCTACAAGAATTTGTCTAGCAGGATCTTTAAATATAGATATGTACAGCCATGTAAAATCCAGACAATAATGTGTTAAAATATTTTCTATAATTTCATGCTTTATTGAACTACTGGCAATAAAAATATCCCAAAGAAAATAGCAATACATTTCATAGTAAAGTACATAAAACGTTTTCTAGAATCAACTATTTTTGTATTAGAAAATGTTGTTCAGTGTATTGAGTATATGAAGATTCTCCCTAGATATTTGTCTGACAAGTCTTACATGATGGTTGGTATGACAAGTTTAGAAGAAAGTTTAAAATAATGTATTATGTTAACAATGATATATTTATAATTCATTTCCCTTAAATTATGGACACAATTGAGTTTTACTGGGTTAACAATGAAGTAGAAAAATAAATGGTTTATTTCCTTCTGTGTGGCATCCTTTAAAGTTTTTATAGCTGATGTTTTGTTTAATTTAATAATGAGAAAAAATAAGAAAAATAAAATGTAATCTTTTGATTTAGTACATTTCCATTTTACACAAGTTACATGAAGCAAGTCTATCAATGGACTTTGAAAAAGATATTATCAATAAATTCAAATTAAACAGATATAAACATGATGATATAGATGAACTCAAAAAACACTCAACAAACTAAACAAAAAAAGAAGCACAGAACGTAAGACCACAAAGGCTACAGCAACATAAAAACACATTCAATTTAATAATAGAATATAAGCGCTTTTGTCTTATGTGATTAAGACTTCATCAGACAACAAAAATAAAACAGATCCATATTTAAAACTTATAAATTACATGATCTTTTCCTCAAAAAATCTTTCCCAATTCAGAGCTTTAGCTATCACCAGATATCAGATACTTGTCTTTTAACACTATTAAGTAGCTGTTCTGATAATTAGGTCATCTGAATAATTAAGAAGGCAAGATGATGGTTCCCCTGTAGTTATGGGTTCGATTCACATGGGGTTTATTTGTATAATAATGTTTATCATGTACATAATATTGAACATTTTAGATGTTTCTGCTTTCCAACTTATAAGGACATCATTTCACACATTCATTATGGTTGTGTATCACTGATGCCTATAGTGCCTAGGCCACTCATAACTATGCATTTCTCCATTACCCATAATACTTTCATAGTATCACTCACAAACACCAATGGTTCCAGTAAAAATAACAAGTAAACAAAAAACTGGAACAGGAGCAATGAAACAGCATTTTATTGAGGCAAGGCATAATAACTTAAAAAATTAATGCTCCACAGAACAACTCGTGCGTTTTCGTCCGAGCACATCCAAGACTTCATCAGATAAGAACAGGTACCATAGCAACCCTTTTAAATAAAATTAAACAATCAGTTGGCCAATCAAAATATTAATATATCAACTACTCATAATTAAAGGTAAAATTTCTTGAACGTGATCGCTTAAATAAATCACATAGCCAAATGTCAATGTTACATCTCACAAAGCATGCTTACAAGTTTAAAAGTACCATGTTTAAAACAACTAATATAGAAATAATGGATTTAATGTATGTTTTTATATATTGTGAAAACATCAATTTAATATAAAACACTATGAAATAGCAAAGAGTTAAAAAATAAATAATTAAAAAATATTTATTAAGTCCTCATAGTTTAGCAGATCTCAACTTTAAAAGTGGGGCCAAGGAAATGTGATCATTTAAACTAGGGACCCTGTTAGCTTCCAAGGTTACCTGCCAAACCATCTCTCTATACTCAAGCTTAGTTTCCCAGGCTCTATGACAAAAAAATCTAAGCCTGGCTCCAGCACAATCTAGGGTATGTCTGTGCATAGGATTTTTTGAATTCTTGTTCCTCACATCATTCATTTGCTCATAAATTCTACGTTTCAATGGTCTTTCAGTTTTACCAACATAGAATCCTTCACAGGACCCACAAACAACTAAATAGACCAACCCAGAAGAATTACAATTAAAGTAACCCTTCCCTGTCATGTATTTTTGTCTCGCTGACAGGTATATCTTCTCACCCTGGAATATGAAGGAACACTGGTTACAAGCACCACATATGTAAGTACCATTTTTTTCTAGAAGAGAATACATTAGTGTGGTTTGCTTGTTCCAAAATTTGCTTTATGTTCCTACCTTTTTGAAAAACCACCATGAGTGGTTTACCTTTAAGATTTTCCAGATCCGTAAATTCAGAAAACCTAGCCCATTCCTTTTCCAGAATATTTTTGGTACAGTAGGCATCCGCGCTGTAATTAGTTATGAATGCCCTACAGAATCCTGGCTGCTCAATGTCATGTACACTCTTTTTGTTTGGAATAAAGGAACCCTTACCTAGAATAGCAAAATACCTGTCAGTTCTTTCTGCTGAAACACAATTTTGAATCTCTTGTATCAGCTCTCCTGGGTAACTTCTATCCAAAAACATGCTCAGTAAGTTGTCACACTCTAGGTGGAAATTGTCGTCACTAGATGTCATATGGCTGATCCTCACATACTGTCACTTAACTATACCCCATTTTTGAAAATGTGGATGAGCACTGGAAAAACTTAAGTAAGAGTTAGAAAATGTCCCTTTCTTATATACAGAAGACTTAAATCCTGAACTGGACTTTTTTAAGGAGACGTCTGGGTACTTCATGCTATCACTTGTATTCTGGTACACAAAAAAACCCAAGAGTCTTGTGAGATATAAGTTTCATCCTTCCACAATTACTTCAACTTCCAATCAAGAAATTTCGCCACATTGGCTATTTTAGACCCTTGGGAGGCCACAATTGGCCCAAGAGGCAGATCTTCCATACTCTTATGTGTCTTTGGTATCCCAAAGATAGATGGAACTTTGGGCCTGTTGTTTTCCAAGTGGGAATAGGTTTCAAAATCAACAACACCCTGATCAAATAGGTCCTTCAGTGCAAAATCTATCTTTTTATAAGCAATGTGGATCTCATTGAGAGATACTGTGCTGTAAGTATTTTCATCATGCAAAATAGCAAGCATTTCGGACTCATATAAAATCCTATCCATCAGTACAATACCCCCTCCCTTATCAGGTTCCATAACTCTTGTGTTGTTACTAGCCCAAAGCTCTTGCAACAATTTATTCTCACTAACGGTCAAGTTGTATCCAATTTTATGGTTCAAATGGGATTTTCTAATTTCCCTTTCCAACACCATTTCTAGATTTTTTAACTGAGGATGTAAGGGAGGGTTAAATGTACTGGATTTCCTAGGTGCATGTGAACAATCTAAGTTCATTTCTTTTCCAAATAAATTTTCCAGGTTAAGTTTCCGGACAAACATTTTTATGTCCAGAATAACCTCAGTAAGGTTACGCTTGTGCATAGGCATAAATTTTAAACCTTTAATAAACAAATTTAAAAAATCCACACTAATGTTTAAACTGCTGTAGTTATAAATATGAAAACCAAACATGCTTGAATCATGAACAGAATGCTGATTGATACCATCAGGGGAGGAATTGTTTTCTATCTGACAATGTTCCTGTATGCCCCTCCCTTCTGGTATCCCTGGTTCCTGGAAAAATGGTTATTCTGTTTTTTTATTTTTCAGTCTTTCAGATCTATGAGGTGATGTGTTGTAATTATCTACATCACCATGTTGATTGTCCCAGAAACCATGTCCCTGGGACTCCTGGTTATAATCATTATGGCTGTGTGTTTCAACATCCATAGGTCCCATACTTGGGTTACCCTCATACCCTTGATATTTATTGTTGGAAAAGCCTCTTGGGAGGTGGGGTTTGCTTACCCTCCTGATATTGTTTTAGGTCCCTTTCCATTTTCTTATACTTTCTTTTCAAAATTTCTCCACATTGCTGATCAACCCAGTCTCTAATATCATAGTACTTCTTCTTTTCAATTCCCAATCCAAACATTAAATCATTAGTAAGTACTCCATTTAAATAATCAATATTTTCTTGTAAACAAGAAATTTCTCTCTCATTATTTTTGATAATGGCTTTTAAAATATTAAATCCACAGTCATCAAAAATGTTAATCAACTCATTATAAAATTCCGAGCCAACTTTCACATTGTTAGGGTATTTGTATACCCATAATCCTTTGGGTACAACCCCTGCCTTAATACATTCCCTTAAATAAATATTGTCCAGTGCTAAAGTTCTATATCTGAGCAAAGCATCATGTAACTTGCTTAAACAATTATTCTAAGAGTCCCCTTTGGTCTCGCCAACAGTTCTGACCTTGGGTCATTGAAATATAGGTCCATGCTGAAGCCAAACACTCAATTCCTCCTTGGGCTGCTCCAATGACTGTAAATCTGCCCCAATATCACCTCTAACATGGCCGTTACCATTAGGTTGTGTCCGTAACAAAATAGGAGTATTAGAAAAACTCTCCACACCAGAATGTCTATTTTCATGGGGATTATTATCTTCACCACCATCCACCAGACCAAGGGAAGCTAAATCCCTGATTTGTGAACATCCCCATAAAACCTCCTGGTTACAGGGAACTGAAGCACCGGAAAAATTTGAGAGCAGGACCGACCGACTTGGAACTAGAAAACCACACTAATATATTGTCTTCTAGAAAAAAATGGTACTTACATATGTGGTGCTTGTAACCAGTGTTCCTTCATATTCCACGGTGAGAAGATATACCTGTCAACTAGACAAAAATATGTGACAGGGAAGGGTTACTTTAATTGTAATTCTTCCAGGCTGGTCTATTTAGTTGTTTGTGGGTCCTGTAAAGGATTCTACAGTGGCAAAACTGAAAGACCATTGAAACATAGAATTTATGAGCACATGAATTACATGAGCAACAAGAATTCAAGAAATGCTATGTTCAGACCTACCCTAGATTGTGCTGGAGCCAGGTTTAGATTTTTTGTCATAGACTCAATAGCCAAGGAGGCTAGAGGTGTAGCTTGTGAAACTAAGCTTGAGTATAGAGAGATGTTTTGGCAGGTAACCTTGGAGGCTAACAGGGTCCTTGGTTTAAATGATCACATTTCCTTGGCCCCACTTTTAAAGTTGAGATCTGCTAAACTATGATGACTTAATAAATATTTTTTAATTATTTATTTTTTAACTCTTTACTATTTCATAGTGTTTTATATTAAATTGATTAATTGATGTATTCACAATATATAAAACATACATTAAATCCATTATTTCTATATTAGTTGTTTTAAACATGGTGTTTTTAAACTTGTAAGCATGCTTTGTGACATGTAACATCTTGGATATTGTGTCCCCTGGGGATTATTTTTCGGACCTAGTGAAGACTTGCTTTGCAATTTATATATAAAATCATACACTGTTGTCTGATTAGCAATATATTGCCAGCAGTTGCTGGTATTGCTATATTTCATTAGGTTTACTTCTGTAGCATTGTCGGTTGAAGGAATTATTTATAATAGAATGCCATGCCAGTCATTATAGGTCTTACCACTTTTGTAAGTTGGGTATAGTTGTATTGGTGTATCCACTTAGGATTTATACTGGGGTTTGGCACCACCCCTTTTTTTTGTTTTACGGGTGTCTTCATTTTTTGCAGCATAGGTTGCATTAGGGTCAATACACAGTAGCAGCATTGATATAGTGTGTTCTTTTTATGAGGTTTCCACTCCTTTAGTGTTTGGTCCTGTTTAGGTGCTATATATTCTTTTAGATATTTATATGGTATTCTGAACACGAGGTTCTTCTTTTTTTAGGTACACCTATTGGCAGTATTCATATAGGTCAGCCCTATTACATTTTTTTAGTCTCGTGTTTGGAGAAACCAGGGAACAGGATATTGCTGTGTAGAATTCTTTCTCTCTATATATTCATTTTTATGATTAGACTTGTACAAGTTCACATTGAACTTTTTGCGATTCTCTGACTGACATCCACACATTCTGTGGTCAAGTATTTATACATTCATTGATACCTTACTGTGGTTGTTTTCTTGGTTTGGTGCCTTGTCAGTTTCAATTTTTTTGACATCCACCATACATTCATAGCATGGATCTTGAAAATATACTTTCAGGATTATGTGCCAATCGGGAGGATATTGGTGTTTTTGGAATCAATACCTCACCAGGCAGTAATCTCAATGGCTCAGTTAAACAAATATCTCTTGACTAAAGTAGCCAACACCTTTAACTCCTTCTTCACTGAGACTATCCAAACCCTAGCCAGTCACCTAACCTCCACTTCCCCACCTGCTGCTAAACTGCAACGTGACAACCCTACCCCCTTTAATTTAAAGCCAGTCTCTTCCTCCTATGTACGCTCCCTCCTAAAAAAACTCAAACCAACTACCCTAGCGGCTGATCACCTTCCTGCGGAATTCTTACAAATTGCATCTGATGAAATAGCCTACCCCATAACAATCCTAATAAATAGAACTATAACTGAGATGAACATTCCCTCCATTTGGAAGACTTCCTATATCATTCCACTTCACAAAGGAGGTACCTCCCTGGAAATGTCAAATTATAGACCAATAGCCATTCTGTCCCCGATAGGGAAAATCATGGAAAGATGCATCCACAAACAACTTCTTCACTATCTGACCTCTAATAATCTCTTGTCCAATGCCCAGCATGGTTTTCCGCACCATAGTACAACTACTGCCCTCCTTTCCTTTATTGACTCAATCAACAACAATCGCAATAGCAAACTCATATCATCTGCCCTCTTTCTGGACCTATCAAAAGCATTCGATATGGTCAATCATCAATTCCTTCTCAACAACCTTGAAACCCTACGTCTGGACACTCCAGCACTAAACTGGTTCAAGGCCTACCTCACTGGTAGGCAACAAGCTGTCCTATGGCAAAACAGAATATCAGGACTGCTCCGAATACCATAGGCATTCCTCAGGGCTCGATACTGGGCCCACTTCTGTTTTCCATCTTCATAAATGACCTTCAATCAGTCATCCCTAAATCCACCTGCATACAATATGCCGACTCCACCTTAATCTGCTCTGACGTCTCCCTCTCGAATCTCCAAATGACCACACAACATTGTTTTTCACTAGTTGAAAAATGGTTCACTGACTTAAAACTTCTACTTAACCCAGCTAAAACCAAACTATTACTTTTCTTCCCCAACGTCTTCTCACCTCTAGGTAAAGAACTCCCAAACACTAACAACATAACCTTTCATATTAAATCCAATAATGGGACCCTCATAACCCCTGTCACCAGTACCAAACTGCTAGGTGTCACTATTGATCATAAGCTCAAATTTGACATACACATTACCCAAACAGTTAAGTCTGTTAACAAAAAACTAGGATCTATGTACAGAATTAAAACTTCCTAACTCCCACTACCAAATTAACTATTGCTCGCACCCATCTCCTCTCTTCCCTCCTCTATGCTTCCCGATCCTCTCTTTTCTCAATAAACGTGAACTTAACATGCTCTCTCTTGCCTATAACCACATTGCCAGATTTATTACAGGTTCCCCTTATCGAACCCATCATTGCCTTAATCTGCGAAGACTTGGCTGGTTGGAACTGCCAAATCTCCTCAAACTTAGCCAACTCGCGAAGCTTATAAAATAATCAACCATCCTGATAGAACTCCCTCACTGTGCAAAATTCTCACTCCATATACTAACCTCAACAGTCTCCGATCATCAAACAGCATCCAGATCCTAACCATTAAAGCAAAAAACTCAGGTGGGGATGCCCTTTACGCCAATTCCATTGGCAAGCAGTGGAACACCCTGCCAAACAACCTTAGACTTACTACTTCGCTCAATCATTTCAAAGCTAACCTTAAAGAATATCTCTCCACACAATGGACATGCCCATGTCGAGAACCTGACTAACTACATATCTCATAACTTCTAGTTCCACTTCCCTAGCCCATTTCCTAATTGCAGATCTCTAAAATTTCTCTTTCCTTTTAGTAATAAAGAAAATCTCTGATTTCAGTCTATTTTCCAGTATCTGTAATGAAATCAATGTTTTGTGTATAATTTCCTGTCTGTCCTTTTGTCTTATATAACATCTATGTAAATTTTCATTCCTGCATATGTAAGCTATATTCTCTTGTTGTAACAATACTTTGAATCTTGCAATTTAATTATGTACTTCTATTGTGTATTGGAGCTTTTCTCCTCGGGCCTCTACTGAAAACGGATATGTATCCAGCTAGACCAGCCCGGTTAACAAATGTAAAATAAATAAAATAAATAAAATTGACTGTGATTTGGCCTTTCATTCCCTTACCAAGGGTTTTAAAAATCTTAGATCCAATATATGGCACTTAAGACTATTTTGTGCCTATTCAAATAAAAATATTGCCCCTAGGGGCCTTAGAATTTGTTTGCAACCACTGGTCGGTAGACCAGATGACAGGCTTAACAATGATTGGAAGGAAGCCTTGCAGACTGGATACATGTTATTTGCGAATGTATTACAACAATATTATGAGAGAATGGTGGACATCAACATTGAGGAGGTTAGGACATTATGTTTGGATTGCAAAAAATTTGAGTCCCTTCCTACATTTCAGGATTGTCTTAACAAGCTGTCTAACTAACTGACAAACCATGAAAAAATAACTAAGGAAAGGAAGATCAAAAAATTTCACAGGGATTATTCAGACTATCAGAGGGGACGTCCTTTTGAGTCCCATAGGACAGTCAGATTTGTTAATGTCAGTCAGGGTTTTACACCTACTCGAACTAAAAAAATACCACGTTCTATTCTGAAAAATAGAGAAAGGTCCAACACTAGCACATCAGGGGAGGATTCCTCTTTTATGGATAATGATAGCACTGGAAATAAGGAATCACCACATAGGAAGACATCTAATGGACTATCCCTTTAGAAATGGCTCCAGGCGTCGAGGTGGACGCAAACACAAAAACAGTCACCATATCCAACTCCCTGGAGGGACTGATTCAGAATTTTGTAACATAGCTAAAAATGATTATCAGAATGTTTTAAACTTGTCCGATATAACATTGTCTTTTGACCAACAGCAACTTTTGAATAAAGGACTTGGTTTCGTACCTGGGTTTTTCTCTAATGAATATCACATTGTTACAGATGTTATGAGTTTTTGTCATAATTTGAATTTGAAACTATTTTTTGCTGATAGGAAATCTCAGAGATCTGATGAATTCAGATTTAACAAATCTGATTTTCAGCCACCCATGAATAAACATGTCTCCATCTTCATGCAATCTGTTCTTAGGGATTTACATTTTCAACCAAAGGAATACACCATGTTAGGACATAATCTTTCACCTTAGGAAATCATGGCCCTTCAACAGCTACGTAACAATCGTGACATCGCGATCATTCCTGCAGACAAGGGTGGAGCGGTGGTAATCATGAGTATGAGTTACTACCTTAATGAGGGTAGATCTCAATTGTCTGACACAGGATGCTATATGAACATGGCCATCGATCCAACCCCTCATTTTAGGAAGGAAATTGATTCCTTTTTGAATTTATCTCAGGAAGAAGGCATTATCAGTAAGAATTGTGTTTTGCATCTTACTGTTAAGGACCCTCGGAAACAAATTTTATATCTATTACCAAAAATTCATAAATCTCTCACCAGTCCTCCCGGCATGCCAATAGTTTCAGGTATAGGATCTTTAAGTGAATCATTATCTACATTCCTTACCCAATATCTCAAACCACTCTTGTGTTTTGTCAGGGCAAGATTGCAAGATACCACACAATTCTTAAAGATTATCCAAGATACACAATTGGAGCCTGGGTGGATGATATGTTCTTTAGATGTGAAAGCTTTATATACTAGTATTCCGCACTGGGCTGGATTACAAGCATTACAGTATTGGTTGGACCAAGCATCCCTGTTTTCCCCTGGATTTAATACTTTGCTTATCTGCATGACAGAACATGTATTAAACAAAAATGTCTTATATTTCCAAGGACAATGTTAGTGGCAGCTCCGGGGTACGGCTATGGGAACATCTTTTGCTCCCATATATGCCGATTTGTTTATGGCATTCTTTGAGGAATGCATGATTTATGATCCATCACATAATGTCTATCTTGTTGAAATAGATATATGGCGTAGATACTTAGATGACTGTTGGATGGTGTGGCGTGCGGATGCTGGGTATTTGCAGGAATTTGTAGATTATTTAAATGACAACATCTGGGGTATTGAATTCACAGTAACTTATAATTTAGAAACCATTAATTTTTTGGATGTTACGGTATCTAGAAACAGAGATCATACCTTGAATACAAGGGCATATCGCAAATACCCTCAATACAACACTTTATTGCATGCTTCTAGCATGCATCCACACCTCACTATCAGAAATATACCTAAGTCACAATTCATGCATATGAAAAGCCTCAGTTCCACACAACCGGACTATGATAGAGCCAGTTTGGATCTATATCACAGATTTGCTAACAGGGGATATGGACACCAGGATATTACTAGGGCATGGGCTTGTTCCACTGAAATGGATAGGGATACCCTATTACAATATAAGACACAGTCCGTGGACTTTTCTCACGCTACCATTTGGTTTGTCACCTCCTATGGTAGGAATTACAATGCCATCAGGGGTACTATTAACAGACATTGGAATATCCTTTTGGCCAGTGATCATTTAAGAACAATTTTGGGGCCAGAATGCCGGTTTACATACAGAAGAGGAAAAACCTTGGTTCCATGTTTTCTCATTTTAAACACATCGGAAGTGGGGGAGCCATATATAAACAGTTAACCATTTCTGGGGATGAATTATTTGGTACATTCCACTGTGGTCATTGTGGCTCCTGCAAACAGGTTAGTAAATCTAAACAGTTTTCTAGTTGAAATACCAGCAGAGTATTTGATTGCAAAATTTTTGGTAATTGCAGTAGCGATTGGGTGGTTTATTTGTCAACTTGCCAGTGCTTGGCCTTTTATGTGGGCCAGACTTCCAGATCACTTAGAACCCGTATTAATGAGCATAGAAGTGATATCAAGAACAAGAAAGAAACTAATGCCCTTTATCGTCATGTAGTGAAACACCAGCTAGCCCAATTTTTGTTCATAGGTTCATAGGTTCGTACTAGGCTATCTGCCCTAGGGCATTTATAAGCCTAGCCAGAGTGTGTGTGGCTTTCACCACCCCTTAGGATGAGAATACTATGCCCTTTTAGGGTTTAGTTTACTGTGCCTCTGTCTAGTAGTGACACAGAGATGACCCCCGGGGTAAACCTACGATCTCCCATCCACTCGTCGAGATTTCTCTTGAATAGAGTCAGTGAGGGGCTCTGCCTAACATGGACTGGGATTCTGTTCCAGAGTGTAGGGAGCCTCTGGGTTATGAATCTGTCCCTCCAGCACGTCCTATTTATTTCTGTGTTGAGGTTTAAGTCTCTTGTTCTCATGGCTCTGATGGATTTGGATTTTCTGAGGTGGAGCATGTCCATTAATTCGGATTGGACATGGCCTTGTACGTCAGGCACAGATCACCTCTGAGTAGGCGGTATGCGACTGAATAGAGCTGGAGTTTTTCAGTCGGGCAGCATATGACATATGTTTAAGACCCTTTATCCTCTTGGTGAGGAACTTTTGGGGTCTTTCCAACTGCTGCAGGTGTTGGGTGAGATACATCCCAAATGGGGCATTGTACTCAATCATTGGCCTGATAAGAGAAGAGTACAGGGGCACAATGACCTCTCTTGATCTAGATGTAAAACCCTTCATGATAAGGTGGGCAATATAGAAGGTTTTCCTAACCACTTTGGCAATGTGAGTGTCAAATGAGAGGTTACTGTCAACCTGGGTCCCTAGGTCCCTGATTTCCTCTTCCATACTTAATGGATTACTACCTATGTGGTAATTTGTCGGTACCTTGTTTTTCCCAAAGGGTATGACTGTACATTTTTTGGCGTTCAGCTTAAGGCCATGGCTCTGGCACCAATTATCCATTTCTATGAGGCCTCTCTGAAGGATGTTTGTGTCCGCTGGAGTATCAATTATGGCGCCCAGTTTGCAGTCATCTGCGAACTTTGTCAGCCACAATCCTCCTATGTTTGCCTGTACCTCGGAAAAATAAATGCCGAACAAGAGGGGTCCCAGGACTGAGCCCTGTGGGACACCGCTTGCGACTGGCTTAGAGTCTGACATAGCTCCAGCAACTCTGACCCTGTGGGTTTTGTCCTTGAGCCAGTTTGCAACCCATCTTGTGACATATGGGTTTACATTTAAGCTGGTGAGTTTGTCTATGATGCCTGAGTGGGGTATTGTGTCAAAGGCTTTTGCAAGGTCAAGGTAGGCTGTGTGAACTGGCTTACCCTCATCAATGGCCTTAGTGACTGTTTCAAAAAAGTCGACCAAGTTCAAAAGGCAGGATCTGCTCTTGACAAAGCCAAATTGGGTAGGATCCAATGTCTGTAGGTCCCCAATGTTTTTGTTTATGAGTTCCATAATGATCCTCTCCATAGCTTTGCAGACCAGGCTCATCAAGCTTATGGGGCGGTAATTTCCAGGGTCCATAGAAGCACCGCCTTTGTGAAGTGGGACCACTGTTGCCGTATGCCACTCTTTGGGTACGTATCCTGTAGTAAGGCTAAGATTAAACAGCAGCCTTATGTGTGGGTTTAGTTCCTCTTGGAGTTCATGTAGCACACAGCCCGGGACACCATCCGGTCCCATTGATGCTGTGTTTTTAGCTTTAGAGAGGGTGGCTCTCACCTGGGCATCTGAGATGTTAGGGAGGCTACACTCTGCTGGGATAGTTATTTCTTCTTTTGGGGGGGAGGAGAAATTTGCACTGAACCTGTCTGCCAGAATGTTGGCAATGTCAATGGGTTCAGTGTATTTTGTGTCATTTTGGACTAACTCTGAGCATATCTGGGAGTTTCCACCCAGGTTTCTAACATAGCTAAAGAAGGCCTTGTGATTGTCTTTTGTGTCTTTTGCGATTTTTCTCTCAAAGTTGGCCTTGGATGATTTTATGAGTGATCGTAGTTTTTTGCTAGTACTGATCAGAGATGCCTTCCCTTTTAGGGATTTTGCTCTGTCATGTAGTAGCTTCCTCCTCCTGTTGTAAAGTTTATTTATGGCAGGGGTCCACCAGACCGGGCACCTGCCTTTGGGGGAATGGGTCTTGGTTTTATTTGGGATTGCATGATCCATGCATTCTTGAAGGTGCCCATAGAAGGCATTTGCAAAGGATTCAGCAGTGTGGGTTGTGGTTTCCACTGGCCCAGGGGCCTTGAAGGATACCACTTCAGTCTTAAGAAGTGTGAAGTTGGCTTTTGAGAAGTTCTTCACTGTGGTCTTTTGTGCAGGGGGTGGGGGCGGGATGTGGATTTCCAGTGAGATTAATTTATGGTCTGATCTTACCAAAGAGGGATATACTTCTGGTCTGGAGCATTTTGTCCCCATGTTTGTGATGATCAGGTCTAGTATATTGTCTCCTCTTGTGGGAATGGTGACTAGTTGTTCCATTGCATTTGAGTTTATGAATTCTAGGAACCTTTGGGCTAGGGTGTTGGGGCTTGAGTAATGTTCCCAGTCTATGCTTGGGTAGTTGAAGTCTCCCAAAATGATGGTATTTGGAGAGACATTCATACTCTCCAGTGTCTTCAGGAAGGCTGTGTGGGGTTCCTGAGTTTGAGAGGGTGGTCTGTAGCATGCTACAAACTGTAAGGCAGTTTTGCCTATGGTTAGTTGCACCTGGATAGTCTCCGATGCTTCGTGCGTTGCCACTAACCTGGAGGTGTGTGGGTATCTTTGATGAAAATGGATACTCCCCCTCCTTTTGTGGTTCGGTCCAAGTTTTGGGGCCGGAAAGCATGATATGAGGTAAAACCTGACAGTGCTGGGGTGCTCTCAGGAACCTTGAACCAGGTTTCAGTCACTGCACAGACATCGATGTTCTCCATACTGAGGAGGGCTTAGAGGGCGTGCATCTTGAGGTTTAGACTTCTGGCATTGAGCAGCATTACCCTTAGTTTTTTTCCACTTGTGTTTTCTAGGGAGGTAGGTTTGTCATTTGAGCCTTGCCTAAAAAAGGCACTATGGGGTGGCAAGAGCCTTGGCCAATATCCGAAGCCCAGGGTGACAGGTGCAAGCCATCCCTTGTGAAGCAGCGTGGCTTGTCAAGCATGTCATCCCAAGCAGACAGACATTGGATCCCCTTCGAATGACACCAATAATTAAGCCAATTGTTAAAACTGATCATTTTGTCTTTGTACTGTGACATCATTCTTGGTGAGGGTAAGATGCTGCTCAGGGTCAGGGTCATACCGGCCTGGGCTACATAATCAGAGAGCTCCTCTATGTCTCTTTTCATGTAGTCCAGGGAGGTACGTCTCAGGTCGTTCACACCGGCATGTACAATGACTGAGTCATATTTGTACTTGCTGTGGAGTGACCTGAGTGCTTGTGTTATGTTGCAGATTCTAGCTCCCGACAGGCAGCTTACTGGGACCTTTTCCTTGTTCAGTCTGGTGAGCGGGACGTCAGTGTGTCTGACTATGGAGTCACCTATTACAAGTGTGTCTGGCATGTTGTTTGGCCTTAAGGGCTGTGACTGTTTAGCACACTGACTTTGTGAACTATGTGTTGCATGTGCTATGTCTTGAGGTGGTGGTTGCTTGGGTGACTGCTTTGGAGGCCTCTGTTGTTTTGGTAGATTTTTAATCAGCGCCTCCGAGTATGTTTTTGTGTGTTTATGTGTTTGGTTTGCAGTTGTGATAGTTCTGTGTGAGACTGGGTTTGTGGTGTGTGTGGTTACCTTCTCCTCCTGACTGGTCTTGCTAGTACTGAATTGAGAGTTTGGCTATATAGTTGCATCTCTTGCATATATTTGTATTTGTTGGAAGGAGGAGAGGGTTGTCTGTGTACATGAGGCAATTGTAACATTTCCTCAAGATTCCCAGATTTACCAGATGAACAGGAGAGGACGCCAGCAACTGACCCTTCGACATGCTAGAAATAGTGAAAAAGATTGCTGTGTAACTGAGTCAGAAAGGACCTATAGGGAAATGGGTACTCAACAGAATTTAGGTGAATGAAGTACTTTCTTTTGTTTAAGAGTGCTTTACCTGTGTAAAAAATGCTTTAGGAGCAAGTGCTGAGCTTTTCAGATAGAGTATAGGCTGTTTAGATTGCAAGTAGAACAGTTCTAAGGGAAAAATTGAAGAGCAGACTTGGCGGAGCCAGAAAAAGTTTAACCTTGTTTAACCAAGTTTAACCTTGTTTAACCGCTATGCGCACGACCGCGCAAAGCCGTGCAAACACAGATTTTAAGCAGTGAACTACAAAACAGCTAGGAATGGTCCCAAACAACCAATTACTACAGCTTCTTGTGCTGAGGTCACTTCCCCCAAGGACAGGTAGGCTGCTCAAGGCTCCCTACTCCCACTGGTGAGCAAAGCTTCCTTCTATCCAAGTAAGGTAATGGACAACACAGGAACTACACCACAGCCCAGAATACAGCAATGCCTGTATACTGGTCTAAACTAGTCGAGGAAGGCGGGAAAACAAGGATTATTTTTTTGTTTTTTTGTTTTTTTTGTAGAAACACACAGAAAATGCAGAGACAGTGATAAATTAGTTACACAGGCTAGTACACTTTAGTGGGCAGCCTCCACAGTTAAATTAAACAAACAAACAAGCAAACTTTCGATTAAATTCGACTAAATGTAACTTTAAGTGCAGATTTTAAAATAAATGCAGTAATCAGTAAAAAAAACAGTTCAGGCTAGTTCAAAGTAAGCAACAGAAGCTATTTCCAGAGAAAAAAAAGCAAAGATACTTAAATCCAGAAGGTAGTCGCTTTTTTGAGTTCCTTGCTGCTAGGACCACTCTGTAAACCCACGTGGAGCTTGTCTGAGCAGTATAGGCAGAAAAAAATGCCCAGAGGTGGATTTTAAGCAGTGAACTACAAAAGAGCTAGGAATGGTCCCAAACAACCAATTACTACAGCTTCTTGTGCTGAGGTCACTTCCCCCAAGGACAGGTAGGCTGCTCAAGGCTCCCCATTCCCACTGGTGAGCAAAGAAGCTTCCTTTTATCCAAGTAAGGTAATGGACAACACAGGAACTACACCACAGCCCAGAATACAGCAATGCCTGTATACTGGTCTAAACTAGTCGAGGAAGGCAGGAAAACAAGGATTATTTTTTTGTTTTTTATGTTTTTTTTTGTAGAAACACACAGAAAATGCAGGGACAGTGATAAATTAGTTACACAGGCTAGCACACTTTAGTGGGCAGCCTCCACAGTTAAATTAAACAAACAAACAAGCAAACTTTCGATTAAATTCGACTAAATGTAACTTTAAGTGCAGATTTTAAAATAAATGCAGTAATCAGTAAAGAAACAGTTCAGGCTAGTTCAAAGTAAGCAACGGAAGCTATTTCCAGTGAAATAAAAGCAAAGATACTTAAATCCAGAAGGTAGTCGCTTTTTCGAGTTCCTTGCTGCTAGGACCACTCTGTAAACCCGCGTGAAGCTTGTCTGAGCAGTATAGCCAGAAAAAAATGCCCAGAGGTGGATTTTAAGCAGTGAACTACAAAAGAGCTAGGAATGGTCCCAAACAACCAATTACTACAGCTTCTTGTGCTGAGGTCACTTCCCCCAAGGACAGGTAGGCTGCTCAAGGCTCCCCACTCCCACTGGTGAGCAAAGAAACTTCCTTCTATCCAAGTAAGGTAATGGACAACACATGTTCATGGTCATTGACAGAATTATTGGTGATAGAAGCAACCCTCAAGGATGGCACAGTATATTTAATCATAAGGAGAAATACCGGATTATTACTTTGAGCGCGTTATTCCCACCGGGACTGAATGACCATTTATAACCACATTTTTTATGAAGAATGATATATTTTCACTTATTAATAAGGTATTTATTTCAACATGGTTTATGTACATAGTAACTATTATCATCACATTATTTTATTTTTAGATATTTGTATCTTTATACAATCTGGTATCTGAGTTTTCTTTGATATATGACTTTATATGTATATAAATTTATTATATAATTTTCTTTTTTCATGTTTTCTTTTGCCTTGATTATTTTTACACATTTGTTGTACTACATGATTAAGTAAATTTATACATATTGTGTAGTTGTGTTTTTCCATTAGTCTAGCATTACAAACATGTACATACCTATTGTTTTCATTTGGTTTATTATATGGTCATCATAGGGTTTTTCAGCTCATTCACTGTTTATCATTTTTGATACAAATCCATTATCCAAATGTTGTAACCTTCATTTTATATATATATATATATATATATATATATATATATATACATTTCCATTATATTACAGATTAACTGTCAGCTCATGTTTATTTAATGGATTGCAGGAATATACTATGGATTTTATTGGTTGGGGGTATATATAAATATGCATGTCATGATTGATTCTGTATGTCCATTTATTCCACACTGAAGAAGGCATCTTTTTGCCGAAACCGGTCTGTCCAATAAAGTTCTTTATTTAGTACCTTATTTGGTGCTATGTGTCTCATACTTTGAATCACTACAACTGCTGGCTAACTGTGTTTCTCTTATGGTATTTTCTGGCCGTGCGGAACCTACGTGCACAGCATTATGTTTGGTGACATGTAACATTGACATCTGGCTATGTGATTCATTTAAGTGATCATTTTCAAGAAAGTTTATCTTTAATTATGAGTAGTGGATGTATTAACATTTTGATTGGCCAACTGATTGTTTTATTTTATTTAAAAGGGTTGCTATGGCACCTGTTCTTATCTAATGAAGTCTGGGAGGTGCTCGGACGAAAACGCATGAGATGTTCTGTGGAGCATTAATTTTTTAAGTTATTCTGCCTTGCCTCCATAAAATGCTGTTTCATTGCTCCTGTTCCAGTTTTTTGTTTACTTTCATAGTACCACCTATTCTACCTATCTCTGTGTGAATACTAACTCATAAATAACTTTGTTAGTTCATCTGCTTTACAATGTGAATAGTATTATTAAAGTCTCATTTGTTTAACACAAGAACACTGCATGTCCAGTTGTCTAACCATACTTTCTATGTTGTAAAACTTAATGATATCTGTCAGTTTTGTGGCGCATGAGGGTCTATAGCATTTATGTGTTGGATGTTTCTGTATTCATCCACCTTCCGCAGGAATACTGATGCACGCAAGCAATAGTAGTTTGTTAAGAAGGGAAGTATGATGGCTTTTTATCCTGTAAATCAACAGGCCAGCATGCATATGTCTTGGGTCTATATTATAAGAACAAAGTTTTACAACTTCGAATACCATATGGGTGACACTATATGAGTGAAGTTGTAAAACATCAAAACCAAAATAAAAAATGTAAAAACAAAAGAAAACCCTACCTGATCACTCAGAGCAGGGGGGCAAGCCCCCCTGCATCCCCCCACTACTTAAGTATACCAACTTCGAGATCGAACTACATTGAAGTAAACAGACTAATTCCCTACACCCTTCTCCATTCACACTTGCAAAGTTTTAAATATTTGATCATTTGGTGTCACCAATATGGTGTTTGAATAGTTCTTATAATATAGACCCATATATCTTGGCTATGTGTGGGTTCAAATCCATATAGCTGAGAGCTTTCATTATATTCTGATCATTGTGTCTGTCTAAAAGTTCTTAAAATGCTGCTAAACACAATCTGCTTATTGATATTAACAGTTAGTTAAAGAAAGCTTACGACTATCTCTTTTATTCGTCAGAGTTCTATGAATATCTTTGTAGTCTGTAATGGTATGCCAACAGCACCTCTTTACTACATTTTTGTGTATAAAGCTTTAAACATTCTGGCATATTTCTGCAAAAAGAATGTGGAATATGCTAACATTTGCAACTTGAATTTCATGTATAACTGTGCCATTGTTTATTCTGAATTCAACACCCTTCTCATACTAATATTTGGAGGGAGAACGATGGTCAGATATACATATGGAGTATAGAAAAGGGACATTCTCTGATTTGGGGATAATTTGGAGTTATAATTTATACTTTGACAGTAAATATCTGCACATACAGCAATTTATATTTGTCTGTTAGCAACAACTATGTGTTACATGACAGTGTTTCATTCTTTGGGGTATGAAAGTTTTCGGTTGTGATTACTGTGCTGACATGCATTCATGCTTGTAATTTTATTTTCATAAATGCACAGCACATTTTACTTCTTGAATATAGTAAGCTGTGATCCATATTAGCACACCATCCCTGCACATTCATACCACCAATTATTTTAACTGCATTTCTGCCATGCAATCTCAGGCAATATGAACTAGCTAGTTGGGTAGGTGTAAGGGTTAAAGTATGGATATAGCATAGAGTTGCAGGTTTGAATTTCAGGTCTACCAATTAGTATTCACCTCTGTTCCCATATGTAAAGGACTGTATGTGAAATATTCTAAACTGTGTGTGGAGATTCTGTGATGTTCTTCAATTTAAAATCAGAAGAACCTGAGCTGAAAAATTTATATCAATGTTATTTTCTACCTACATCATTCACAGGGTCATATATTAGTACTAGTTTAACTGCCCTTGTAAACCATTTTAAGCCTAGCCAATTTTCCAAAGTGTGAATCAAACCCTGTACCTTATGTTTGTAAGGTAAACACCTTAACTATTATACCAACCTCCCACCTTGCTATTTTTGGATGATAAGGAACTAGAAGATTTTTAATGTAGGGATGACCCTGGTCACATTACTATCAAGTCTGACCTTGAAATATACTTAGATTTATCAAATTCTTCCCAATATAACTTGATAAAAACAGTACTCTCTTGTTAAAAAGTATGCTTTCCATCAGTTATAGTATGTCATGATTCTCTTTTACATAAGGTTGTATGTTTGTCAAACTAATTGTATTTCTTTATCTTACTTCTACTAGTGTAACATACACACACACACACACACATATATATATATATATATATATATATGGGTCTACTTTCATACACCGAACGTACGAATCACCGACACACACATCCCCGACCCCAAACAACCGACAACACACCACACCGACACCGCAACATACCGAACAACAAAACACCGACACAAAATACGCCAAATACACAAGCACACAACAACACATCCACTAACCTTAACCTAAACCCTAACCCTAACGTCCGACACCATCGCACACTTCACCTACCTGCACCCTAACCCTAACTCACTTACCCACCCCTAACCCAAGCACCGACACCATCATACACTTCACCTACCTGCACCTAACCCTAACTCACTTACCCACCCCTAACCCAAGCACCGACACCATCACACTTCACCTACCTGCACCCTAACCCTAACTCACTTAACCCGTCCCAACACTACAGTCCCTCACTATCACACACTTTCCTAACCCGAACCCTACCTCCGACACAAACACACACTCACCTGTCCCACATCCTAACCCGACATCCCACAATTTCAAGACACTTACCTGACCGCTCCTAACTCCGTAACTGTCGCACACTATCATCATGTCAATCGCACATTTCCCTCGCCGGTCTTTCCGCTGTCGGTGAATCTCCCGGTCGGTAAACCTACCTGTCGGTCATTTCGCCTCTTCCCCGCCGTGTCGGGCGAATGCTTTCGTCTAGTAGACCCATATATATACATATATATATATATATATATATATATATATATATATATATATATATATATATATATATATACATGTTTATATATACACATGCTTTTTACTTTTTGCAGGTGATGAGGAGCATACTTGTAATCATGCCCTGCACATTGAATGGATGCACAGGCTGGAGGAGCCATGCAGGGAGAGAGGTATGTTGATTACTTTGTCTGTAATCTACATGAAAGAGATATAATTATTGTTACAGGCTCGTATTGTTGCCATTGCCATGCATGCAACTTACAATGCAGGGATTCCCATTATGCATCTTTAAGGTAAGTGCAATAATCAAACAATACCTGTGATTATAAGTATGAATTTCCTAAAAATATGTATACATATCTTTTAACAATATATAAGCTCCATGGCGCATGCAATAACTGCGTAATACTATAGTGTAGCAAACTAGTTAGGTAGGAGTTCCAGTCCTAATCCTGGTACATGTGAGTGTTTTTTGTGAGAGAGTGTGTGTATCCTTGTAAAGACCTGATTTTGTGGTCATTCACACTTACAACACTTCCCTTACCCCTCCTTTAGCACTGCTGCTGATGTCACTCTCCTTCAAAGATACCTTTGGACAGATCTCTAACATATAAGCTCCGTGGTGCATGCAATAACTGTGTAATACTATAGAGTAACAAACTAGTTTGGTAGGCGTTCCAATCCTGATCCTGGCAACTGTGTAAATGTGTGTTTGTGTGAGAGAGAGATTGTGTGTATCCTTGTAGAGACCTGATTTTGTGGTCATTCACACTTACAACACTTCCCACACCCCTTCTTTAGCACTGCTAATGTCACTCACCTTCAAAGATACCTTTGGACAGCTCTTCAACATGTAAGCTCCATGGCACGTGCGATAAATGTGGAGCAATGTAGGTCCATAGCTAGGTAGGTACTAGGCTATCAGCCCTAGGGCCTAAACAAGCCTAGCCAAAAAGGTACCCTGGCTTTCTCCACCCAAGAAAATATAGGTTCATAGGTAGGTACTAGGCTATCGGTCCTAGGGCCTATACAAGCCTAGCCAAGTAGCAATAACTGCATAGGTATGGGTTTGAATCTCATCCCTGGCAAAGTGTTTCTGTGTGTACATATGTCTACATATGTATGTCCCTACCTCAAAGATTTTTGCCCCATTTACACCCAGTACACATCTCAGTGCCTGAGTTTAGCAGTCCTGCAGATATCATCCACCTTAGAAGTAACTGTTGCCAACCCTAAACCATGTAATGTCAGTGATGCATGTGGTAAATGCTTAACAAAATGGTAAAAAAGATAGTTCGATAAAGGTTTGAACCTCACCCCTGGAAAATTTAAATGTGTGCTTAGAGTAAAATAATTTTTGGAATCTCTCACCCACTACATCACCCAATGCCAGTATTTACAAGGGCTGGTGATGTTCTTCACCTTAGAAGTACATTGGGACAACATCCATTCTATAAGTAATGTGGCTTGTGCGATAAATGCAGTACACTGTAGTAGCAATACATAGCTAGGTAGAGATTTGAATCTCAGTACTGGTGTGTGTGTGTGTGTGTGTGTGTGTGTGTGTGTGTGTGTGTGTGTGTGTGTGTGTGTGTGTGTGTGTGTGTGTGTGTGTCTGTCAGTCATCAGTATCCTGTGTGGGGATTGGTGTGATTGTGTAATAACACGATCCATTGGGGGTGGGTTTTGCTAAATTATTATGTTGAGGAACTAATATATGTCACAATGTCCACATTACAAGGCCAACAGATGTCAAACATCGGAGAGGTTGGTGTAGACAATCCACAGCCCTAAATGTGACAGTATGGATTAGTGAGCAATATAGGCAACCCTTCTATTACTCAGAGACCACTCTCCACTGATGTATCATACACAAACACACTTGGCTAGGTAACAACCACTATATTGGTAGTTCCCCTGCATATTGCCTCACAGATAGTACCCACGGTGTGATAGGAGTGAACTACATGCCTGTTGACCACAACAGTGCCACTGACATCAGAAAGTACTTTGCTGTGTTACATCTCCTGACTGAGTGTGTGTTATCCAGCAAGTTAAATGACATGGCACCCTGTTCCATCCCATCAATAGCCCAATAAATGTGTATAGTGGCCCTTTTGTCATGTTCCCCACTGGATGCCTGCAACAACTGTAGAGTCTGAAAATGTACCCCACAAAGGGAATACCATGCCTTATACACATGCCTTGTATGGACAGACGCCACTAACTCCACTGAATACCTGTATCATACTGTCAATGTAGGTGCAAGCATGACCTCAGTTACATAGCCTGGCCTCACCAAATGAGGTCAGGAATGCTACATCAGAAGATGCCAATCTGTCTACACAACATGCCCCAGAGACCTCAAGCACACTTCCACATGTCAAAGAACATGCATGTGGGACATGTGTACAACCCAGACACTGTCCATGTTATGGAATATAGATCACATACATGGGAAGTAGTGTACATCACTGGCTACCCACAATAGAAATCTGGATGAGTGGATGGGGAATACAATACCCACCCCTGGGGACCACTCCAGTGACTATACCCCTGACCCACACTGGGGACTATTGTCATGTGGCCTGATGCCAAGGTATGCCTTTGGCCTAGCTTTGTAGAGCCTTCATGCCCATTCACATACTACACATATGGTG
>NC_056725.1:113266348-113276348 GCF_019279795.1 Protopterus annectens
TTGGAGCCATCTTTTAGATTAGTTTCATACATGGGTAGGATCCCAAGTTATATGCAGTCACACTTGCATGTAGCACCAGCTACAGTGCACTGGTTGATAGAAATAGTTTAACGCATATGGTATCATTACATTAGTACTTTTAACAGTGCTTTTCAAGTAAGAGTAGATTGCAGATTGTAGCACTGGAACCATACACCCCTTCATGCAAAGCTGGACTCTGAGTACTGTGTATCTTGTTCTACATGTTTGAGCTGTATGTTTATATGTATCTCCTACTGGATATTGATCTGATATGTTGATATTAACTGTAGACTACTATGTTCTTTGGACATGTCATTGGGGACTGCTGTCATGTAATAATGGCATACTTTTCAGTTTCAGCCATGTATCTTTCAATACATTCATCCTAATGCATAACCTACTTTCTGCCTGTCCTCTGAACCGATGTGCCGATGTCATGTATTGATACTGCCATACCACTATGTAGGTGCCCACACTGCATTGTATTGTGGGCCTGGACACTGTTGCCAGATCTGACATATGGGACAGTCCATAATGTGGGCCTTGCCCCATTTCCTTGCCTGTGTGAGGGACATTACAGAGGTGGTGGTCTACAGATTCACTTACAGTGGGTGGCAATACGTCACAGGACAGGACATGTGGAGACAGCCAACCAACATGGGGGATGTATCCCCAGATTTGTGAACAGATTCTATGTCATCAGTGCTGTTATACACATAGTGGACTGATAACTTGACAGGGTTTGTGTTGACATGCATTTAGTGTGTGACATCACAACTTAAAGTGATATGTCTCTGACATACCACTCCACTGGCACACTGTCCACGGACTGGCCACATGTCTACCTGTCATGTTTTGTGTGTCCACCAGACAGTCGGTGTCCTTGGTATATCAGTTGTGGACTCTGAGGAATGCAGTCAGTAAATACTCACATCTATTGGTATAACCGATGTCATATTCCTCATAAAGGATGTTACAACAAACTCAGTGACATCTGCAACTGTCTCAATGTATGACAACAGTATGTCCAATCTACCCCTGTGTTTGTGCCTCTGTTTCCACCTAGTGATATAGGGGTTGATGCTGAGCTTAGTTAATGGGGAATGTTATCAAAGGCTTTGTCAAGATCAATATAGGCTGTAGGTGTCACCTTGCCTTCATCCACAGCTCAGGTAACTGACGGCAAGAGGCTGACCAGGTTGAATGAGCAGGTATGACCTACCCTTCACAAAGGTAACTGTGTGGGATCCTAAGTCTGCTGATTCCCATATCCCTGTTTGTTTTTATTTATTTATTTATTTTATATTATTTTACATTTGTTGACCAGGCTAGTCCAACTGGATACATGCCCATTTCAGTAGAGGCCCAGGGAGATAAGCTTCATTAAGCTAATAAAAATAAAATACAAGGATGATAGAGATTAACATCAAGAACATGACTACAAAGTTTAGAAAACAATACACTACTACTAGAAACATATTTACACAGTAGAGGGTTTGACATTCATCACGTTGAAGGCTAAGAAAAAAAGATCAGGTTCAAACTAATTATTAAGGTTATTTCAAATTTCTGCATTCAAATTGACAAAAAGTTGCTAATAAATACATTGTGGAAACATGTGCTCACAGTAGAATGCTTGTTATACAGTTAATACTCCGAGGTAGATTCCAGAAAGTCTAGGCTGGAATCAGAATTAAGGAAGCTTACTAATCCCACTATATGAGATTTGGGAGGGAGGTATACAGAGAGGCAGCAATAGTGAGAGGTGAGGACGTGGAGTGGAAGGAGAGTGTTAGTCCGGGTTAGTACATGGGCATAGCCATTGTGTTTTAAGGAGCATTTTTAGTTGCTTTTTGAAAAGCGGTAATGAAGAAAGCGATGATAGTTTGCTGGGAGCCTGTTCCAGGTTTTCCCAACAGAGTTAGAAAAAAAGGTTATTAGGTGCATGATGATGCATTCCATAGCTTCGCATAACAGACTTGTCAGGCAGTTGGGGTGGTATTTCCCAGGGTCCCTAGTTACACCTCATTTGGGAGGAGGGGTGACTGTAGCAGTGCACAATTCAGTAGGGACAAAGCCTGAGGTGAGGCTGTGCTTTAACTGGGCACACAGGTAAGGTGCCAGGTTACTCTTTAGTTCATGTAGAACGCAGCCTGGGATATTCTCAGGTCCCATAGAGGCTGTATTTTTGGCCTTGGACAGTGGTGTTGTAACCTGTGCTGCAGTAATACTGGGTGCCTGGAGGTGTCCTGGTATTGTGATTGGTCCTTTGGGTGGGGGAGTGAGGGATACTGTTTGCACTCAAGATGCCAGGCAGTATATTAGCATTATTTGTTGGCTCAGTCTGGGAGGTACCATTGTGTAATTGCTCAGAACAATGCTTGGTATTGCCATGGAGATTCTTTACATAACTGTATGAGGCCTTGTGGTTGTCTTTACTATGTGCTCCAAGTCTGTTCTCACAACTAACTTTATAGTATTTGATGAGGGATCTCAACTATTCATTGAGGCTGGTAAGGATTTATTTTCTGACTTGGGACTTAATCTTATTCCACATCAGTTCCCTGCTTCCATTGTACAGTTTCTTTATGGCAGGGGCCACCAGATCAGCTTCCCTTTTTTAGAGGTGAGGGTCCTGATTGTATTGGGTAAGGCATCATCCATTAATTTCTGTATGTGTTCATAGTGCACTGTTGTTTGATTTGACTGTCATGCAACTAGTCTCTTTTTGCATGGCTGATGTGAGGTTAGCCACCTCTGCTTTTATGAGGCCATAGTTAGCTTTGGAAAGGCTTTTCATGATGGCTATCTGTGCAATGGGAATAGGATGGCTGTGAATTTCCAAATGTGATTATTTTGTGTTAAGATATAACAAGTGAGGTGTTGACTATTGGTGTAGACCAACAGTTGCCCATGTTAGGAAGGACCAGGTCGATGTGATGGGCATGTGCATCAGTACATGAGTAGCTTTCCCACTTAATGGTGGGGTAGTTGAAGTCAACCAGTATGAGAGTGTTAGGTTGGACACTAATATTTTCCAGGGTGTTTATGGACATAGACTGTGAGTTTTGGGAAATGTATGGGTACCTATCGCAGGCTACAATCTCAACCATTGTCTTACCCAGTGTCAGCTATGCCTGCAGGATCTGTAATGCATAATGTTGGTCTGCTACTCTGGAGGTGTGTGCATTCTTTATGAGTATGAAAATACCACCACCTTTGGAGCTTCAATCCACGTTCTGTAACCAAATGTTGTGGAATTACGTATAGGCTGGTACTGCAGGGATGCTTCCTGCTGCCTTTATCCAGGTCTCTGTTACAGCACAGATGTCATCATTCCTCATTTTAAGGAATACTTCCAGCGAGTGAGTTTCTAGATTTAGAATTCCAGCATGCAGCAGCATGACCCTCTGATTGCCAAGTCTTTGTAGCTGTCATATGTTTCTGTATATTTCTGTATACATATATTTATATATATATGTATGTATTTATTAACCTTTCTATATATATATATATATGCATGTATGCATATATGTGGATATGAATGTGGATGTCTCTCTCTCTCTCTTTGTATATATATATATATATATATATATATATATATATATATATATATATTTGTCCACATATATGCATCTCCATACATATCTACATGTATATATAGACTACCTGACTGATTCTACAGTCTCCTTTTCCTGCTGTTGGATGACTGTACTAACTAATATGTTTGGGATGTCATCACTATTTTGTAGGGCTCAAATGGTATAATGGTACATTGCTTTGATCATAGTTTACAAAGCCCTGGGTCCAGTACTTGGCAGGCCTTATAATTTTGTTGCAAAGCAGAGCAGCTCAGCTGCAGAGGATGGGATAAGGGCTATAATTACAAGAGGTTCCTAGTTTGGGCCTCTTCACCCGCATTTACACAGCCTTTGGTCAGAATTGTTGCAGTAAGAGGTTCAGAGTGTGGATCCAATGTCCTAATACACTACATATATACATATATATGTATATGTACATATATATACATATTTATATAGATATATATATATATATATATATATATATATATATATATACATATGCATGTATTTTAAGCAATTGTAAGTGGGTTTGCGTGGCTTTGCACAACGGTAAGCAAAGCTAACTTCTGGTTAAATATGCTTACAGACAGTTAGCCTTAAAAGTGCTTAATCTGTGTAGGCATTGCTTAGTGCCACACAAACAGGCTTAATCCCACTTACTACTGCTCAAAAGACCTTACTCCTTCTTATCCCTGTGCTAATTTTTTTAAAAGTGAAGAAAAAAGGGGTGAATGGAAAATGATGAAAAGGGGGCATGCAGAGGGAAAGACAATAAGGAAAGTAGCTAGGGATGTGCAGGATGGGTGTAGGGAAGGTCCATAGCTGTCCATTTCTTCTACAGCAACAGCTGTGCATATATACTGAATTTGGAGGTATATTTAGACACTCAAACCCCTGAGAGAAGGGTGAGGGCAACAATAATGTGTTGTGAAGCTAATTAGACTAGGTTACATGTGTCCAGTGGACACGTGTGTGAAATGGAAAGCTGTGTATAGGGCAAGATTTTTTGAGGGGAACAGATTGCCCTTTTTTTTTTTAAGGTGAGAGTGGGATGTTGGGGAAAGATAGTAGGTATATTTGGGGAAGTGGGTTAGGTAGGAAGAAAGACAAGACAGACAGGACAGCATACAGGGGCAGTATATGATACATGTGAGGGGTAAACATCTTGGATGGGGAGGGGTGTTTGGAAATCGGAAGCCCATGAGCCCCACAACTGGAAACAGTAGGACTGAGGTCCCCACCCATGGGCAGTCACCGCTGCACCTTCACAACCCTCAAGGTGGCTGTGCTGGGGGCTCTGCAGGAGGGGCAGACTGACTCTCTATTTGCACCATGCAGCCCTCAAGCTGGTGTAGCAGATCTCCAAACTCCTTTCGGAGCTCACTACACACTAATCCCCGGACTTGGCTTTGGGTGACAGTATCTTGTCAGCTCCCATCCCGGGGGGAGGGATGATCCCCATCCCCTAAGGCAGTTCCACCCAAAGCTGGTGCAGGACCAGCAGGCAAGGAAGTCCCAGGGTGGGTCCCAGATGTGCTGGGGCCCAGTGCAATGCTCAGATGAGGTGGGAGAGGTGGGTCCGCTGGGACTGGCCTTTCCAAACATGCTATGGTGTTGCAGTTTTAGAACATATGTGGGTTAGTAATAGTCAACACAATCCAGGATTGGTTATAACAGCATGCATAGATATTCCCATTAACCCAAAACAACAGATTTGGAACAGTTGCATAGCAAACAGAACACATGCATACATGGAACCACAGTAGGCATTACAACGGCATGCAGGTTACATTGATAGCAACAGGTCACCAATTATAGTATTTCAACATGGAACATTAATAGAAACACATTTCAGTATTTGTTGAACAATAGGATATATGTCCCAACAGTAGGTTTGGTGTAAAACATACCCATTGATTTGTGTGTTTAGATTATTGTTGCAGATATGGTGGAGAGGGGAGATGTCAATTAACAACTTGTATATCCTTGTAGTACTCACAACTTTAATGATCATTGCTCTAATCATTACTCTACGGGTATTATTACAATACCCTGTGGCCTTGGTTTGGCCAGTTGTATGTTTGTACACAGTGAATAATTCAACCGTCTTATAGCTACTTTCTACTTCTCTTACCTGGAAGACCAGTGGGGGGGATGCTTGTTAACACTACCTGACTGTTTCTACACATATTCCAAAAATCCTAGTTAAAATTATGCATACATCTTGCTACCACTCCCAGGATTCGAACCATTGCTGTGTCTGCTAAAAATACATCAATTTGTGTTTTATCAGAGTGAGCTATTCAGAAACTGCTGCCTCTTCCTTCAATGTTTTCTGTCGAAGTCTCTCCCTTGGTTGTACAGTCTGACCTTGTAATTACAACATTCTTATACAGACATTCCTAGACATATGTTTTATGTAGCACAGTGTAAGAAACAGTGGTTAACACAACAGTACTATTCAGATATCAGATATTGGTGATTGCAACATGTCAGGTCATACAATACCAGAGTAAACACAACCAGTCCAGGATTTAGAACTCTATTGCCAGGCAGTTACAGTTTTATTTAAATATGATCGATATGGGACTATTACTGTCATATTGTCTGGTTTATTCAGTACGAACCATACACATTTTTTATAGTGCCAGGTGACATTTTACTCCTTTATATTTGTTTGGTATGACTACTACAAGCAGGATTGTTACTTACCAGCCTCGCGACTCAGCCTTTGCAACCTGCTGGCATGGGCTTCCTGGTTCATAGCCCGCTCAGTTGGAGCTTTAATGAAAATAGAGAAACATTTATGCATACCTATCCATCACATACACAGGCTGGACTTTGGTAAACAGTTATTGCTATGAATACTTACACATTGCTGGGACATCTCCCCTGTCTGTTGCTTCTTGGACCCACTGTTCCAAGAGCTCCCTCTTCTTCCGTTTCAAGTCAGCATAGTGGTGCCAGACCTGTTCAGCAGTCCAAGGGATACCAGTGGCACTGGTGAGATCACGGGCGAGACTTTCCCAGGCTTCTGCTTTATATTGGGAGCCCTGGCACTAGCCCTGTAGCAGTCTCACATCATGTTTTTTTACCAGGAGTTCTACCATGACCTTGGACTCCTGTATGCCTCAGCGCTGCGCCCAAAAGTGCATGCCCTCTCCAACACCTGCTATACTTCCTACAGTGGAGAGCTACAACCAGTTATGAGCTGTATTCCCGCCTGCAGGGTTTAAATGCATCCGATTCCCCACCCTTTGCCATGATTGGATGGTTTTGAAAATGCTGAGCTAAGCTAAGCTACGGGCAAACCTGCTTAGCTAAGGTTGGCAGTGCTTAAAGGGGCAGGTTCAGCATTGCTTACCAATGGGTAAATCTGATTAGCTGGGCTATTCATTGCTTATTATTCATATGTACACAATGTTTACACCCGGTCAGCATAGCTGTACAATGCTTAGCATTGCTTATGTTTTTTTATATTGGTCTACCACCTTTATGGGATTGATTCATCATTCATTACATAATATAGATTTATTTACCTTCCCTGTCATCCCTCAATGTGCTGTAATTAATTTATTCTTGTGTGACTATACTGTATGGGGCACTTATGTTTCTATGGGGGTTTCACTACTTTATTACACTGATGCCTCACATCTTGGCCTAATACACTGCTCTGGTTGAGAAAAGATAAGTTACTTCCTACATAAATATACAAATAAATTAAAACTGTAATTTTTACACATGCAAAATGGAAATGGTTTTGGTGAGGCTCGAACCATGAATGCCTTCATTCAAGGCATATGCTTTTACCACTACACTACTGCACTTATACTGGATGTGTATTGCTTTTTAACTTATCCTGCCATTTCAGCTGGGCTAAGTGTAGCTAAGCAATGGGCACACCCGTGCAGCTATGCTTAAACTTTATTGCATGTCAAAAAAATATTTGTTGTGTTTTTTAATTTGTACCCTTCAGAATATCCATGCTAATGTTGAATATGTTATTCTATCAACTTTCTGGCTTTGTAGGGATGATTGTCTCTTATGGCTTTGTCCACATTTCTTACCCTGACGGGTTGGGGGTGTTACGAGCATTCTCGCTCGTTTTAAATTGCCATATGGCAATTCTAGTGTTCAGGGGGCATGTGTATTGTGAGAGCACTGCTCTCAGACACACTCGTACACAGAACCGTGTCTGTTTTGCAGCATGGCAGCATGCCTTCATGAATATGCATGGCGTGCTGCCATCATGCACAGGTATGGTCCCTTCCATGCAGGAATATGCTATTCCTGCATGGAAGTTTACTGAATCCCAGGGATGTTCTTTACTTTAAACTCTTTTATAAATAAATCATGCTTCCCAGACATTACCAATGAAACAATGGTGTAATAAATGTTAAACTTATAGGATACTGTTACCAATAGCTCAAATAAATCTGTTCAGGATGTTGTCGATATGTTTTATGATATTCTTTAACTTCTGCATTCATCAACAAATTCCCAAGAGACATAAACATTCAAGTAAATTCAACAGAGAACCACTTTGTTAGAATTATGAAATTAATTGATAATGCAGCAGAAAACAAGAGCAATATTTAGATATCAAACATTACTCTAGCCATAAAAAAGCAAGAGTAGATTAAGTAGACAAACTTCTGGATTACCACACATTTTCAGTTTACTTATGGATTCTACTTGATCTTAATGATGGCACTTGACTATTTTGCATTCCTTCTGATATCATACAGCTCTTTTTTTAAGTATGTGTTAAAACTGTTGTTAAATGTGAGTCTTTTTGCTCAGGCCTAAACTGAAAAAGGCTTTTGTTCCATTCTGAATTTCCTGGTAAGATGCGTCTATATTACATAATCAAACTTTTAAAAGTTCGAATGTCATATGGTCGACCCCATATGATCGAACTTTTAAAAGTTCGAAACTGTAATAAAAAATAAATAAATCAAAGAAAAAATCTACCTGAACAGTTTAAGCAGGGGGGGCAAGCCCCCTTGCACACCACACTGCCGCTCTTTAAATATACCAACTCCTAGATCATATTACAGTGCAGAAAAGGGAAATCTTCCCATTCCGCACTGTACGGAGATCTCTGTTAAAAAGTTTGAACTTTTAAAAGTTCGATCATATGGTGTTGATCATATGATGTTCGAACTTTTAAGAGTTCAGCAATGTGATATAGACCCGGTACGATAGATAGGTAAATAAATAAATAAATAAAAATGAGTAATACTAAGTCCCCAGTGCCACTATATGGTGACTACAGAAAAAATTAAAATCAAGAACTTTGGCAATATTAAACCTTTGAAAAAATATTATTGTTATTCTAAAAGTGTGGTTTACAGTGCACTATGTCAATCATGTGATGGAATTAGGCTCATAGGTTAGCACGAGGCTAACTGCCCTTGTGGGCCATTTTAAGTCTAGTTAATTACCTCATGTGAGAATCAAACCCTGTAGCTTGTATTTGTAAGGCAAATGCCTTAACCATTATGTCATCCTCCCACCCTGTGGGAAAAACAAAAAGGGATTTAAGACAAAGGGTATATCAACATATTTACGACATTAGTCATAGAAATGAGAATAACGCTCTTTTTAAGCATATTAACAGGTATCCCACACACCCTTTTAAATTTTGTGCCATTGACCGTGTGGATTTGGGACCTCGGGAAGGGCCCTCGGATGACTTTTTAGAGTATAAGGAACTAAAGTGGCAGATCAAAATGAATGCCTGTGAACTACCCGGGCTGAATGATAGCATGTCATTATGCCCATTGTTGAAACTTAAATCTGCTTATTTTATGTAAGATCAAAACCGAAAAAATATGTATTTGTAAATGTTTATAGTTTTTTCCATGTGGGGATATTATTTGTATTTTTCAAGTTGGCTATGTGTGGTCATATTCTAAAAATAATTTTGAGATATGTTTTAAACATGGGGGAGGGGAATGTTGTGTGGTTTTTAACAAATGAGAGGGTAGGAGTGAGTATTTTAAGAGTTGTAGTTGAAGTGATATTTATTCTGATGAAGTCTCTTACCAAGATGAAAGTGCTAAATAAAGACACTGTGTAGTGGTATTTTTGGTTTCCTGTGGTTTCCTTCATCTTCTTACATGTTGTTGGTTCGTGTTTTTACTAGTTTGTCTTGTAATGGAAGATCTTGCCTTTTGAATCTTGCTGTTCTCTGTGAAGAGGTAACAGAGTAATGGATGAAAATGATGAAGGCCTGAAATGCATGTGCTTAGTTTGACCATGCTAAAGCGCTCAGCACTTTTCCATATAAAACAACTGCCAAATTAAAAGCATTAAATAACAAACTATACACAGCTCAACTTGCCTCTGTAGTATAGAAGCATAATGCCCTTAGAATGATCAAGATGACC
>NC_056725.1:113281348-113288848 GCF_019279795.1 Protopterus annectens
CAATCCTGAGGGCTTAGGTTACTGAGGACAGCACACTGGTAGGCAAGACAAAAGATATTTTTTAACCTTTTTGTTCACTGAGTAATACCATCAGACAGTGTCCCTTTTTATGGTTGACCCAGGACTATCTAGCTAAGTGACTTGCTCATAGTTACACATTAGGTAAATATAAGGAATTGAACCATGTTTCCTTGATTACAAGGAAATAGATCATTAGCAGGTTAGACCCTTAGTCCTCTGCACTAGCTGCCAGATCAAAAATAAGTGAGGAGAATAAGAATCCTATTCATATAAGACCTTAATATTCCCTTATATCACAGGAATGAGTTAACATCTATAGTTAAAGCTCTCTGTTATCACTATGGTTACATTTCTATAATAAATGCCAAAACAGAAAACCATGATCACCGTCAAATTATGTTAAGTATACAGACTTGCAGAAGCAGTAAATGATGTCAGGGCACATGATTAAATACGGACAACAGCTATACCCTAGTAGGGTTTGTAGCAAGCTATTGGGGAGTGGTGCAGTGTCTGAGGTAGAGATGTTAAAGGAAGGGATGAATTTAAAAAGGTATCTAAGAACATTATAGAGTGGATGCCACAGTAGGACCATCAGTCTGAGTAAATAGAAAATTAGAAGGAACAGAAAGCAGTTGTATTAGCAGTGATGTAGAGATGTATAAGAAAGTGAAAGACGAAGGGCTAAATCCTCAGTGTAAATAAAGGTAAAACTGGAAAGGAGCTGTGCTATGAAAAACAAGCATTTACCAGTGCCTGTTGACATGCACTGAATTTGAACTGCAGGGATGATAATTATTTATTTATTTCATTGTATTATTGTATCTGTTTTCATAATAGTCCATCTGGGCATAAATCTCTTTTAAGTGGAGGTCTGGGTAAAAAAGCTGAAAAAAAATTATTATACAGAACAAAACAGAAGCAGGAAACAGTATTCAATTTAAATGGACAAAAAAGTATAACATTGAACCTAAATAGGCAACCAAGAAATTATAATACAGTATAAAACAGAAACTGTAGTTTAGGAATCAATGGAATTAAAATTGTCTAAAAACGTAGAACATAAAACCTCAACAGGTGTCAAACAAATTGCTAGATTTGTAATTAGGACATTATATTCCATATTGTGTTTACAGATATGTTATCAAAATAAGAAAGTATAGAAAGTATGAGGCGGTGAAGAATAAAATAAATAAATAAATATGAATAGCACTTGATTGCTTTTATACACTGTATTTTATATCAGTTTTCTGGCAGTTAAATTGTAGGGGTAGTAGATTAATTTGCCAAACTGACAAAAGTTGTTTTTTTTTTTTAATCAGAACACGTCTGGCATTCAAGAGGTGATGTAGGGCAATAACTACATGAGTATAATGGTTTTATCATGAAAGTAACCAAAATTGTGATTCTGAATTCTAGAATGTAAGTGCACATTTATGTCAGGTCCGTAACGCTAGAGCAGGGATCGAGAAGGAAAGCACAACAGAAATTAGAGGAAGGGTGACTGTCTTTCCCTGACCATGCTTCGAGGTTATTAGCAGTGATAAGTCCTTCTTACCACTTAGTCTCTCACTGACAACCTACCAAATACCACTGCACTGATGGCCTTTGTTTAAATAATTATACACAGCTACATGGGCCATCAGCCAGATTACAGGATCCACATACATGAACAATTTATTCAAAGGAAATTTAACCCCACAATTTTGAGGTGGATGTCACATTTTGTCCGGTATTGTTTCACAGATGGTTGGAGCATTTTGTCTGACTTTGGACTCTTTTTAGCTTTTTAACAGATACTAGTTGCTGGAAAATACAGTTTTTGAGACATAGTTTGAAGTTAGATGAAGCATTTTATTTAGTTCATCTGTAGCTACCTGGCCATATTTCAAGCATTTGGTCAACTACTTTTAATATTTTGTGGATTTTCCTGCCTCAGAAACTTTTGATACTCCCCTTGTTACGAGGAAGAATGTTTCTCACTGCATTGAGAAAAAGTCCAGGTGTTTGGAAGATCTGCCAGCATCCAGATAGATTTGGATGAACTTTGTGATTTTACTAGAAGCTTTGAGGACCAGTTTTAGTGCTAATAATCTCAGGAGACCAGGTGTAAATCCTGGAACCACCATCTCACTCTCTCTCACAGCTTTATCCCATATGCTCTTGCTGTTTATTAACAAAAAGCGCATGAATGACTCATTACTCGTGTAGTGATGTGGATATTGGGCTGCAGCTCTCTACTCTTCATCCCTTCACTGGTACCACCTTTCCACTGCCCAGTGAATCAACATTAGCTGCTTTTCTGCTTTGCTGTCACTTTGTACCTGCATCTTTCTTTCTGTAGCCTGCATAATTTCGAAAAGCGCAGAGCCATTGGCACCAGTGTGAGCGCCAGAAAGTACCACCCCCAGATCTGGATAACAGACAGCAGGTCTCTTATCAGGTACTTGGAGAAAGCTGCTGTTCATTCTGCATCTGGTCAGAATTCTCTCCATTGATTTTGGCAAGTAAAGCACTAAAACAGTAAGGGACATAGAAGTCACAGGTCAGCAAGGAAACATGACTGGCAGTTCTGAGCATTTTGCAAGCAGCTGTCTTGAATAGATCAAGCACTTTATTGTATTAATCTATATAAAGGAAGACCAGGAAATTATTAGCATATTAACACTAAGTATTTTTCCAGCTGAATCAGAACTAAGATTATAGTTTTTACTACAACACCTCACAGTTTAACCTTTTAAATCCAAAGACCTTTATCACGTCTTATGTGTGGTGGTTAGAAGGAATTATTGTGCATGCCACAAACCAACCTTGTGTTGATAATTGTGACTTCTAAAACAGCAATGTCATCATGTTGGAAATACATAATACCATGTGTGTGTGTCTGTGTGTGTGTATGGAGGGCTACAATTACAACTATACTTGTGTTGATTCCTCGTGAAATGTGAAACAATATTGTCAGACTTCAAGCAGCACATAATGGGTGGGTGATAAAAGGGGGTAGACACTGTTATATCTTTTTTATTCCTGGCTTTTTAGCCACAGATAAGTCCAATTAGCACAACTTTGGGAAGAGCTGTTTTATTCTTTTCCTTTTGTCACCTGTCAGAAATCTCACATTCAGTTTTCTGAAAATTCATGCATTCATTCTCCAATTAGCCATTTATGCCATTTCAGCAGTCCCCAGAAAGTCAGATCCTATGCCAACACTATGTGGGTATAAGGCAGAAAAATTAATCCTTGTTAGCATCACACAAACACACACACACACACACACACACACACACACACACACACACACACACACACACACATACAGACTCAGATTTGCACAAATAAAAACTGGGTCTGCAGTTATGATCAAGTGAGAGACAAACACTTAGGCAAGGATTCACTAAGCCTCCGTGTAAGAGTTATAACTCTTACACGGAGGCTGCAGTTAAACGGAGTGATGTCAGCATGCTTTGCATATTCATGAGAGCATGCTGAATCACACCTAAGTCTAACATGGTCCGTGTAAGACAGTAGGGGGCGTGTCCGTAGGCCGAGCCCTGCAAGCGGACACGCCCCCAGAAGTGTAAAAGTGCCCAAAGTAAACACCCACAACAGAGTCCACGGAAATGTGAATAAACACAACACAACACATGCCCCCACAGACTATGAACATAAAATATATAAATGAACATGTTATATATTTTTTTAAAATTGTAAAGATGTTTAACCGTGAGTGCGCTCATTTGCACGGGCGTGCCCGTAGCGCAGCTATAGTTAGCAGTCAGTGGGAAAGCATATAAGAACTAAATATGCAAAGTAAGCCAAAAAGCAATAGCGTAGTGGTAGAGATGTTGGCTGAAGAGCAGGCATTCATGGTTCGAGCCCCCACAACACCAATTTTTATTTTTAGCAAAATAAGCACGAAACAAGTCCCTGACAAATATGTACACATAAAACCACATTTTATGTAAAATGTAATGAAATAGCCCATTTATATTGAAGAAATGTGAGGTAACAAAAGAATAAAAAAATGCCAGATGTGCCCATAGCTGAGCTACAGTTTAACAAGGTGAGTGCATCTGCCCGTAGGTGAGCAGTGGTTTAACAGGTGCAAAATAAGTGGCCGTAGCTGAGCAGTGGTTTCACACGCTCAAACTGTGTGCCCCTAGCTGAGCTGAGATGACTATGCATGCTGATAGCCAAATGAGGCTTAAACCAGTGCACCCCGTTTGCGCGGAGCTACGCACCGCACCAACAAGCTAACCAACGGGCAACGTTGAGCAAGCTGTAACAAAACTGCCTTTACACAGACACACCCCCTAGCCTGTCTAGACAGTCAGAAATACACAGCATAAACGATTGTAGAACTGACTTGCAGCCAGAATGTCAGGTGTAGGTGAGGGTAGTTGCTTTTGAGCACAGAGGTGGGGCGTTGAGGAGTCCAGATGCATGGTTTGGCTCCTAGTCCACAATCATGAGGCCCAACTCATGCAGGGCCAGGTCCTGTGGGGAGCATATAGGGCTGAGGCATGGGACCGGTTGGCTCATGATCTTACCAGTGCCACAGGGATTCCAAGGACTGGTGAGCAGGTCTGTCACCACCATGCGGACCTGAGGAGATGCAAGCTGGACCAATTGAACCTATGGATACAGGAGGCCCGGCAAATGCCCAACACCCCACTACTGAGTAAGTTGCATTTAATTATGTATTTAAGAAATTAAATTAGCTGATATTATGGAGATGTGTATTCCAATATTACTCCATTTATATTACAGCTGCAGGTGTCCGTTCTGCGAACCGACGAGCCTATGGCGATAGGCTGGTGCAGTTGCACCACCAGGCAGGTCAGTAATCCACACCCAGTAACTGTAAAGAAATATAAAAGTATGACAGTTAGCAAAAGAATGCAGTGTAGTCACTAACCAATAAAATGTGCAAGTAACAGTGTAAAAGTGTTTGCAAGTATTGCTTGATTACAAACTGTGTTGCAGTCCGAAATCCCAACAGAACAGTGAAAATGTATGAAATAAATTCTGAAATAAAGATGCCCCACCTATAATATCATAGTGCATATCATAGCCTATAAGTAAGTACCATCCTGAATAGTAAAATGAAAACAAGTGAGAGGGTGTGAGAAAGAGTCATGAATCCACCAATAAAGTAGTAATAACCCCTGTATAAAGTATACTGCAGTCAGTACAGAATGAAATGAATGTAACAAGTAGAACCAAACTGCAAAATGTGTCCAAAGTGTTGCTGCAGCTGGAATGTGTATCCCAAAATCTGGATATGTTGCTCTCAGTCTGCAATATGCAGATAGTATGATTGTCTGAAATATCAAACATCCACAGTTGTCTATACCTATATAAAGCAAATGTAGCAGGATGATGTTGCTGAAAAAGCCAGATATGAACATGTATGAATAACAATAAAATGTATATTGATGTAGCATGAATAGTCCTATCACCAAAGTGAAGTAGTTATCATATAGGAAACTGTAGTCAGAACAGTAGTGTGTATATATCTGTAGCTATTAGAAATGTACAGCATATGTATTGGTATTCGAAGGTGTTAATAATATTTTCTTTACCCCACCCTATAACCACATATACTCCATTCCACATGAAAATGGTATGTGCAATCACAATTAACACCCCTGGACATTTGTCCTGATGGGTCCTAAATATTTGCATGTCCATTGATGCGTCTGCCCTGTTCATACATCCAAACCTGATGGCCTGTTGCCATCAATCAACCCTGCATGTTGTTGGACTGTGTATTGCTGTTCAAATTATGCATGTGTTATGCTTGCTGTTCAATGGTGTGAATATCTGGGTGTTTAGTTAATGGGAATACTAATGCATGCTGTTACAACTAATTGCGAATGGTATTGTATGTTACTAACCCAAACTGTCATGACATAATGCAAAACATAGAATGACAGGGAAGGCGGGTCCCAGCGGACCCACCTCTCCCACCTCAGCTGGCGAGTGCACCTGGCACTAGTGCCCAGTCTGGACCCTCCTCCGGTGGCCCTGTGCCACCTGCGGGTGGAAGCGCTGCAGGGGATGGGGCTCACCCCCCCTCCGCAAGTGTGGCCGGAGGAGAACCACCACTCACCCTCCGTAGCATCCAGACTGTGGTGCGTAGGGAGATTCGGGACTCTGTTCTCGAGCCCCTACACCAGCTCGAGGCACAGGTGGCACAACCTACGGGCATGCCTGTTGCCCGGCCTACACAGCCCCCAGCACAGCCCCATCCTGGGCAGTAAAGGAACAGTGGCAACTGCCTATGGGTGGGGATATCAGTTCCACTGTTGCTATCTGTGGGCTCATGGGCTCTGGATATCCAAACCTCCATCCCCATCAATTGTGTAACCCCCCCAACATGTGTCATACACCGCCCCTGTATGCGTCTTGTTTGTCTTGTCTGTTTACCTATCCAACCTACCTCCCCAGCTGTACCGACTACCTTCACCTGACATACCACTCTCACCTGAAAAAAAAAAAAGGGCACTCTGTACCCACAAAAAAATTACGCCCCATACATAGCTGCCCATTCCGCACATATGTCTACCAGACATGGAAACTATCAATTACAATTGGCTGTACAACAAGTATTACTGTTGTCCTTACACCTCTCTCAGGGGTGGAAGGTATCAAATGTCACACCAAATTACAAACATATGCACAGCTGTTGCTGATGAAGAAATGGGCAGCTATGGGCCTTACCTACATCCCTCCTGCAAAACCCAAGCTTGTTTCCCTACTGTCTTACCCTCTTTGTGACCCCTTTTTCACCACTTTTCTGTCTCCCCATTTTCATTTCTTTCAAAGAAAATAGCGCGGGTGTGCGCAAGAGTAAGCACGTTTAAGCGGTTGTAAGCGGGTGTGCTCTTGTGTGCACGGAGCTAAACGCCAGTGCGTATGCATGAGCTCCGCGCAAACCAGCGCTAACCCAGTTACAACTGCTTAAAAGGGCCTTAGTCATTTTGATTGACAGGTCTTGTAGTCAGTTCAGAAGCAAAGTAACATCCCACTGGCAGTCCCGAACCCAAGACCTTGAAAACAGCAGTCTGCATGACTTACCACTAAGCCATGACTCTTATACAAGAACATTGTGCTAAAATAAATATATCATGTAATAGTAGGAATGAATGTAAAGGGAATATAGATGTGTAGTACACAAAGCACGCCATTTAGAATTACTATCAAAACTAGTGGATTTCCATAATAGTAGTGTGTGAACAGAAACAGCCATGCTAGTTGGTAGCTAGTAGGTAATAATGTCACTATAGCACCTTGCAAGCCACACACATACTCACAGCAGGATAATCACTGCCCATACCCCACAACCTCTTACAGGAACACATCCGGACCAAGTAATAAAATATGTGGAGCAAAGGCCCAAAACCAGGGACACATTACAAATAATGTTACAACAAACACAGACAGTTCAGAGAGTAACAGGGTCTGCATTTTGTG
>NC_056725.1:113291348-113321348 GCF_019279795.1 Protopterus annectens
AGGACACAGTGACATGTACAACACTGTGACAATGCACACAAACACATTACCAATGCACAGTGACTGACAACACCACAGAGTACACATATACTACCCACATAGAGGTTACCACTCCCGGATTTACATACGTAAGTCACACCCATGACAGATGTCCAACAACCATAGTAACACCTCACACCATCCACAACCTAAATGACTGCTATGTGTCGTCCATCCCACTGCAATAGAGAGCACATGTGGAGGTAAAAGTTCCTACCCACAGATAAGACATACCCTGCAATAAACCACACAATGTTAAGAAACAAGACTCCCCATGAGTACATGTCACACATACCCCTGCTGAATGTTAGTCAGATAGGTAATATGCCATATGAGTCACCCTGTATAACTGTGTGACAGCAGCAGGTACCATCACACCACATGTGTCACAATGGTCAGGGTAGCAGAACAGTATGCTGCTGTAGTCCCAGGGACAATAGCATATTGTATAGTATTGTATTGTAATGTAATGTATTGTGTTGTATTGTATTGGTATGTTGAGGTGCCTCCTTCGTGGAGTGGAACCACTGCTGCTGTGCGCCAGTGTACAGGTACATATCCTGTAGTCAGGCTAGTGTTACATAGCACTTCTATATGTGTGTTTAGCTCCTGTCAGAGTTTATGTAGCATGCAACTGGGGATACCATCAGGTCCCATTCATGTTGTGTATTCTGCTTTCCTGAGAGTGGCTTTCACCTGGACATCTGTGATGACAGGGAGGTTACAGTCAACTGGGATAATTATGTCTTATTTTGGGGGAGAGGACGGGGTGACACCTGCACTGAACCTGTCTGCCACAATGTTGTCAATATCTGTGGTGTCAGTGAAATATTTGTTGTTGTGTACTAACTATGGGCATAGAGGATGGATTCTGACCAGGTTGCTAACATAACTGAAGAAGGCCTTCTGGTTATCTGTAGTGTCCCTCTTGATTTCCCTCTCAAAGTTGCCCATGGATGTTTGTATGATGGAAAATAGATCCTTACTAGTGCTGCTCAGACATGCCCTCCCTTTATGGAATTATGATCTGTCTTGCAGTAGCTTCCATCTTCTGTAATACAATCTGTCTATGGCTGGGGTCCACCAGACAGGATGCTGTCCCTTTGTGGCGAGTGTCTTGGTCATATATGGGATTGCATGATCCATGCATTCTCGGAGATGTCTGTAGAAAGCAATTGTGTAGGGGTCAGCATTGTGGGTTGTATCTGCCACTGGCCCAGTGGGCTGAAAGGATACCATGTCACTGTTACAAAGTGTAAAGTTTGCATCTGTAATGTTATTCACTATAGTCGTTTGTGCTGGTGGTGGAGGTGGGATATGTATATCCAGGGCAATCAGTGTGTGGTCAGCTCACAGTAGTTGATGATGTAGGCCATACAGTACCTAGATACAAACCCCCAGAGTGAGGAGGTGCTCTTGACCTGAATCAGTGTTCTGACTGCTGGGGTTTGGTAGTATGTCGTATGGAGTGTGCCAGGTACTGTTGCACAGTTGCTGGCTGAGCACTGATACTTGGCCATTTACATGTGTATCCACCAATAGACAGACAGATGCTATATATGTGAGATATGTTGTATCATAACAGTTGAGTAGCATGTGTAGTATGTGTGCCAAATTCTGCTGACATATATTGCTGATATCAGGTTATTTTCTTTCTCAGGTACATGGCTCACCCGTGGAATTCCACTTACTCCACAGCTGAGGATGAGGAGATACACCAGAGCTTGGTGCGGGATTATGCAATACTCTTTTCCCACACCAGCCAGAATCAGCAGGAGAGGGCTGCACTGTGGCAAGACCTGGTCCGTCGGGTAAATGACATAGGCATGCATAATAGGACATATAAGCAGGAATGACATCACTGCAGTGATTTAATCAGACATGTCCATCAGCGTGCATCAGATATCCACAGGCAACAGGTCGCCACAGGTGGTGGGGTGGCAACACATCCCCCACTCACCAGACTGGAGGGACTACTCATGAGTATAGTGGCTCCAGTCCGCCAGCAACAACAACAGCAGCAGACATGCATTATGATGGAGGCTGGAGCCACGCAGCAGCAAGACAGTGAATGTGCAGGTAATATGCCATATGTATAGTTGACTGTTGTGTACACTGGTAGTTAATGCATGTGTGAGGTGTGTCCTTGGTTTGTAGCTGTCACCATAGTATTTAATGTGCAAGTGTGATATCCTCAATATTAGCAGCTGACCTGTGAAAGACAACTGTTGTACTACTAACCTGTATCATACTCAGTAACAATGGCACAGGTGTGCCCACTGACATTAGTTTCTTCACGTCTGCAGGTCCCTCTGGTATAACAGCAATGCAACCGATCCATGCTGGTGAGTGTGTATTAACAATTCCTGTAATAGTCTTGATAGTAATAGTAATATTTGGCTCACTTAGTAGTGCTCTTTGTATGCATGTAGGTGTGTCTGTGTGTTGATATCATGCATACTGAGTACTGTACAATTGTGTGAAACTGTGCATGTGTGCATGTGTGCACCTGTGCACCTGTGCATGTGTGCACCTGTGCATGTGTGCATGTGCACATGTGTGCATGTGTGCATGTGTGCACCTGTGCATGTGTGCACCTGTGCATGTGTGCATGTGCACATGTGTGCATGTGTGCATGTGTGCACCTGTGCATGTGTGCATGTGTGCACCTGTGCATGTGTGCATGTGCACATGTGCATGTGTGCACCTGTGCATGTGTGCATGTGTGCATGTGCGCACCTGTGCATGTGTGCACCTGTGCATGTGTGCACGTGTGCATGTGTGCACCTGTGCATGTGTGCATGTGTGCATGTGTGCACCTGTGCATGTGTTGCATGTGTGCATGTGTGCACCTGTGCATGTGTGCATGTGTGCATGTGTGCATGTGTGCATCACTGGTAATGTGTAGACATTGTAAACTGTGTTTCCTGTTTCCCTCCCACAGGTTCTGGTGCTGCTCTGGTGTCATGTAGCAGATAACCTGAATCAGGTGCCATGGGTACTGATAATGATGACATCTGTGTAATGGCACAGGAAGGCATGCCAGGGTCCGCCATTGGTCAGCCGATTGACAGTACACAGCTGTCGACCCCATTAATGCGCACAGTTATCCTGCCAATACACCCTTTGTCACCAATGTCCCTAGGTGATGGACAGCATACAGTGGGCATTGACCAGGGTAATGTGGTATCTGTGGCACATGCCTCCCCACACAGCAGCCATGGGCATGGCCCAGAGATGGTACCACACAGACAGATGTCCAGGGGTTCTCGTGGGAGCATCCGTGGGCGTACTGCCCCTGTCAGATGTGCCCACAGAGGTCTTACAACCTCAGCTATGTTTCGGGCTGTCATGCAGGCACAGTCACGTATGGAACGGTACACCAGACAGGGTCTGAGGGAGCTGACAGCATGTCGCACAGCCATGACTGACAGTATGCGTGACATTGCGGCTGCCATCCGTGATTTCACCGATGTCAGACAGACATTGTGAGGACATATTAGACCGGTTCCACAACTACATGTCCATGAGCCAGGGCGATGGTGGGCGGTTGAGGCATCGACATGGCCATTTGCCAGCAACAGCAGCAGCTGGCAGTCGTCGCAGATGACGACAGGGCCGCGGCCGCCCCTGTAGTGCCAGCAGCAGCCCCAGCAATGCTGGGTCTGTGCTGTCATCAGACTGCCCCAGGAGACCACGTGCATGTGGCTCTGGCCAGGCCCGACAGAGATCTGTGTCCAGTCAATAAACACCTGCTTCTGATGACAGTACCCAGTCTGGGTTGGTACCGGATACGGTCCGTAGCACCCCTGCAAGGCACAGGTACCGTGTCCATGGCCAGAGACACTGATTTGTATGACCTGGCAGGTACAGTCTGTGGCTGTCCACAAACACCGGTATATGGCAGCCATGAGGTGGAACTGTGTGCATCCATACACACATGCAAATTGACAACACCTAGGGCTACCGCATACATGCACACACTGCATCAACATTGCCCCACCTTCTGCTGTCCCTCACCAACACACATACACATACATGTCAATCGGTGGTATCGGTGGCTGACTCAGGCATACCAAGTTCACACCCTGTGCATATGATGAAACTGTGCCACCTCCTGAAATCTGTAACAACTATGCAGGTACAGGTTAACATGTTGCTGATGCACAGGGTGACCACATAGATGTATAGTAATAGTATCATGTTGTTAACATTACTGTGTGCTGAATTAATTGTGGGTATATCACAGCATGCCTGATGCAGTAAGTGTGTGATTGTCATGTACTGTTGTCTACACCCATGGTAAGTACCATAGTGTATCATCTGCACATGTTGGCATACTGGTGGTAATGATGTCAACAGAAGGCTACATACATAGGTAGCACAGGGGATAAGGTAACGAATGTAGTAATACGCAATGATGGACATGTAAACTGCAAGTGGCATGTTGCCCACACTGGACTCTGCAATGCGGATGTTTGAGGATGTTGATATGTGTGCAGTACTACACGACTGGTACAGGACACACAGGAGCACCCTAGTACTGCAAGCTCACATCTCATACCATGCTAGACAGCCCCAACACACAAAACTAACTGTCACAGGAGGGAGAGTCCCCATATATGTCAGGGATACTGTGGTGGCAGGCCAGGTAGCATACATCCTACTAAGTATGGAACCACTGAGTGAAGGCTCAGTGTCTGTTATTTGACATGTGCATTACTGCAGGTATGAGCACATGGGTTTCCATCCAGTTATTGTACACCCTGACAGTACATGGTCTGTACACATGTGTGCACTGAGACTGGACCCTAGCCATCTGACCCGTGTATTTCCATGTACATGTGCATAGTGCCTGCATATTTGCAGTGTTACCTACTGGAAGTGGTGCAGCTTGTTTGTTGTACAATGGACTACATGCAGCCCTGTTTACTATAGCTTTGTTTGCATGCATGTTTGCTTGCAATTACCCTGGAATACTGATCACACCTGCAATGCATAGTTATAGAGCTTCTGTGGACTCCTAGTGCCATCTGCATAGCTTACTATATGTATGTCCATGTCTCACTTGACAGGATGTCACTGTTTGTCCTGTTCACATGTACATTGCCTGTGACACAGTGCATATGACTTACCTGGCATGTGTCCATGTGAGCAGTCATATATGCTACTGCTAACTAATCACAGGCACTACACCTTCACATATTCATCTTCTGTTGAACTACCTGCTTCACTAGGGACGGCCTGCACCTGTCACCCCTGGGCTTTCAGATATTGGCAAAGGCTCTTGCTACCCCCATAGTGCCTATGTTAGGCAAGGCTCAAATGACAAACTCACCTTCATAGTTATCACAAGGGATAAGAAACTAAGAGTAATGCTACCCAATGCCAGAAGTCTAAACCTCCAGATGCATGCACCCAAAACTCTCCTTGGCATGGAGAACATCGATATCTGTGCAGTAACAGATGCCTGGTTCAGGGCTACTGAGAGCACACCAGCACTACCAGGTTTAACCTCATACCATGCTTTTCAGCCCCAAAACGTGGAACGAACCACAAATGGAGGGGGAGTATTGATATTCATCAAAGATACCCACACCTCCAGGTTGGTGGCAAAGCACCAAGCATCAGAGACTATCCATGTGCAACTAACAATGGGTGAGACTGCCTTCCAGGTTATAGCCTGCTACAGACCACCCTCCCACACCCAAAAACTGCACTCGGCCATCCTGTGAACAGTGGAAATATGAAGGTCTCTCCAAACACCATTATATTGTGCGACGTCAACTACCCAAACATGGACTGGGAGCATGACTCTAGCTCCAACACCCTAGGCCAAAGATTCCTAGAATATATGAGCTCAAATGCTATGAAACTACTTGTTACCACTCCCACAAGAAGGAGAAACATACTGGACCTGATCATCACCAACATGGGGACTCTATGCTCCAGACCAGAAGTGTATCCCTCACTGGTAAGATCGGACCATAAACTGATCTCACTGGATATACACATCCCGACCCCACCCCCTGCCCAAAACACCACATTGAACAACTTCTCTAAAGCAAATTCACACTCCTCAAAACTGAGGTGGAAACCTTCAAAGCCCCCGGGCCTGTGGAAACTACAGACCAGACCGCAGGTTCCTCTATAAACGCATTCTATGGACGCCTTCAGGAATGCATGGATCATGTGATCCCGAATAAAACCAAGACCCAATCCTCCAAAGGCAGATGTCCTGTCTGGTGGACCCCAGCCATAAACAAACTACACAATAGAAGGAGGAAGCTACCAAATGATACAGCAAATTCACAAATAGGGAAGGCATCACTCATCAGTATTAGCAAATAACTACAGGCACTCATAAGATTGTCTAAGGCCAGCTTCGACAGAAATTGCACAGGACACTAAGGATAATCACAAGGCTTTCTTTAGTTATGTTAGGAACCTGGGTGGTAATTCCCAGATATGCTCAGAGGTAGTCCATAATGTCAATAGAAACACCAAACCCACAGACATTGCCAACATTCTAGCTGACAGGTTCAGTGCAAGCTTCTCACCCCCCTCCACACTGAAAGGGCAAATATGTATCCCAGCAGAGTGCTGCCCCCCTGACATCTCAGATGCTCAGGTAAGAGCCGCCCTCTCCAAAGCAATACACACTGCATCAATGGGATGAGACAATGTCCCGGGCTGTGTCCTACATGACCACCAAGACGTGCTACTACCAAACATAAACCTACTGTTCAATCCCAGCCTTACTACAGGATATGTGTCCAAAGTGTGGCATACAGCAACAGTGGTTCCTCTACAGAAAGGTGGTGCCTCAACGGATCCTGGACACTATCACCCCATAAGCCACACTAGGTTGGTCTGCAGAGCTATGGAAAGGATCATCATGGACCACATAGATATAGATATTGTGGACCTACAGACACTGGTTCATACCCAGTTTGGCTTTGTTAAGGGCAGATCCTGCCTCTCAAACCTGGTTGATTTCTTTGAAACAGTCACCAAGGCCATTGACGAGGGGAAGGTGGTTCACACAGCCTACCTGGACCTCGCAAAAGCCTTCAAAACAACACCCCACTTGGGCATTCTAGAAAAGCTCACCAGCTTAAATATAAGCCCCTATGTCACTAGATGGATTGCACACTGGCTCAAGGACAGAACCCACATGGTTAGAATTGCTGGAGCCATGCCAGACTCCAAACCAGTTATGAGTTGTGTCCCACAAGGCTCAGTCCTGGGACCTCTCTTGTTTGGTATATATTTATTGGAGGTACAGGCCAACACGGAAGGACTGTGGCTGACCAAATATGCAGATGACTGTGAATTGGCCACCATAATCGACTCTCCAGCCGACACAAGCATCTTCCAAATGGGCATCATAGAAACAGACAACTTATGCCAGAGCCATGGCCTTCAGCTGAATGCAAGAGTGTGTATAGTCATCCCCTTTGGCAAAAACAAAGTGCCCACAAAGTACCACATAGGTGGTACTCCATTATGTACAGAAGAAGTAATTAGGGACCTGGGGACCCAAGTTGATAGCAATCTCTCATTTGACAACCACGTGGCCAAAGTGGTTAGATAGACATTGTATATAGCCCACCCCATCATGAAGGGATTCACATCTACATCAGGGGAGGACATAGTGCCTCTTTACTCATCCCTCATCCCTCATCAGGCCCATAATTGAGTACATTCCCCCTGTCAGGATGTACCTTACCAGACACCTGCAGCAACTGGAAAGACCCCACAAGTACCTCACCAAGAGGATCAAAGGGCTCAAACAGATGCCATATGCTGACCGGTTAAATAAACCTCAGCTCTACTCAGTGGCATACCGCCTGTTCAGAGGCGATCTGTGCCTAATGTATAACACCATGTCGAACCCGGAATTAATGGGCATGCTGCACCTGGGAATATCCAAATCCCATCGGGATACACGCTTGAGAGACCTGAGCCTCAGCACTGAAATAAATAGGACATGCTGGAGGGACAGATTCATAACCCAGAGGCTCACTTCACTCTGGAATAAAATCCCAGTCCAGGTTAGGAAGAGTCCCTCATTGACTCTCTTCAAGAGTAATCTTGATGAGTGGATGGGACATTGTAGGTTTACCCCGGGTATCACTTCTGTGTCACTGTTAGACAGAGGCACAGTATACTAACCTCAGCAAAAGGGCATGGCAAGATATATTTACACTGGATGGCGACAGCCAAACACATTCTGGCTAGGTTCTTAAATGCCCTAGGGTAGATTGCCCAGTATGACGCTATGAACCTATGAACCTATGTACCTTGTTCCCCATTAGCCCTATGTGCTGTTAATCACCATGGCAATCACAATACTATGGTAGCATGTTCAAAGGTCAGTTGTCAGTCACCTCTATGCTACAGTTGTGGAATATGTGGGTCATGTGGCAATGTCACAGCTGCCACATGTACACAGCCAACCCTCTCCCCTACACATGGACGTACAACACATGTATGAGATGGAACCACATAGCCTAACTGGGGACTAAGCACTCTGAACCCAGTACTGGCATAACCTGTCAGGTGGCATGCAATACTACAGTGACTACAATACCAGTCTGATGTAGACCTACACTGACAGCAATACAAGCACGTGAACACACTGGGACATTTGTGGAGCCTTAGAATAGCATCCTGCCTGAGCGGCACACACCTCTGCAGCTGGCACACAGGCATACGTTATGCCTGAACACATCACAGAAATCCTGTGTGCCACTCACAGCCTGTATGGATAGACAACACACCTGCCACAGTTGTGTTAGCTACCATTATTGTCCGGTACAGTATGGTCATGCTCACCAGGCTGGACAAGGTGCAGGTCACAGTGATATGCATGTGGGGCACTATGGTCCACCACATAACACAAGCATGCAGGTTGGTCAGAGGCATGGACACATATGACTCAGTCATTGTCCATGCCACATACCTTCTCCTGCTGTAGTTGTAGGGTGCTGACATCATCAGTGTTTAGAAAGGGGAATGTGCATCCTGTAGTCTGAACACACCACTGTACTAACCTGAAAAAGCTTAGATGGATAGAATTCCCACACCTTCTTCACCAGTCCCAACTCATAGAGGCCTTCAAAATCCTTAAACAACCTGAGAATACCCCAGCACTAAAAAACTTAATGACTCCCTACACCAATCTAAGCTGCCTTCGCTCAGCAAACAGACTCCTCGTCCAAACAACTAAATCTCTCAACCTAGGTGGTGACGCACTATTTGCCAACACCACTGGTAAAATATGGAACTCTCTCCCAAATAACATCACGCTTGCAACTTCTCTAAGTCAATTCAAAAGTAGTCTAAAACTCCACTTCAAGTCACACTGGCTATGTCCTTGCTCAAACCCAGACTAGCTCTGCGCCATTAACTAAAACATAAACAACTAGCTAAGATGATAAGTACTTTGTATACTGTGATAAAGAAATATGTATCCTGTCTAACTCTATGTCATTATACTGCCTACCGTCCTTGCTAATATGTTATTAATGTTACATTTGTAGTAATCTCAGAAATAGTAATGGCAGTCTTGTACTTGTATGTAAATAGCCTATGTTTTTGTTAAGTTCTTTCAGCTCATTTACTGTACCTAATTATCAATGTAACTCTGTTGGAGCTTTTCTCCCCGGGCCTCCGCTGAAAAAGGACATGTATCCAGTCGGACCATCCCGGTTAACAAATGTAAAATAAATAATAATAAATAAATGTTATGACACTCGAGACGGACGCATTAGCAGAGTGCGCTATTTGTATTACTGGGAGGTTTCCCTTCTCTTGCTGTACTTATAGGGTGCTGACATCATCAGTGTTTAGAAAGGGAAATGTGCATCCTGTAGTCTGTTCTCCTAGTTGCCAAAAGGGACATTTCCCTCACACACACTAACCCCCCTCAGCCAAAAATACACACTTGCCATTTGCAGGATTCAAACCCCTATCTGACTATGTTATGACACTCAAGACAGATGCATTAGCAGAGTGTGCTATTTGCATTACTGGGAGGTGTTTCTTCTCTTGCTGTACTTATAGGGTGCTGACATCATCAGTGTTTAGAAAGGGGAATGTGCATCCTGTAGTCTGTTCTCCTAGTTGCCAAATGGGACATTTCCCTCACACACACTAACCCCCCTCAGCCAAAAAAACACACTTGCCATTTGGAGGATTCAAACCCCTATCTGACTATGTTATGACACTTGAGACAGATGCATTAGCAGAGCATGCTATTTGCATTGCTGGGAGGTTTCCCTTCTCCTGCTATACTTACAGAGTGCTGACATCATCAGTGTTTAGAAAGGGGAATGTGCATCCTGTAGTCTGTTCTCCTAGTTGCCAAAAGGGACATTTCTCTCATACACAATTGCACACATACTAACCCCCCTTAGCCAAAGGAACAAACTTGCCACTTGCAGGATTCAAACCCCTACCTAACTATGTTATGACACTTGAGACGGACTCATTATCAGAGCATGCTATCCGCATTGTTGGTAGTTTTTTTTTCTCCTGCTGTACTTATAGGGTGCTGACATCATCGGTGTTTAGAAAGGGGAATGTGCATGCTGTAGTGTTTTCCCAGTTGCCAAAAGCGACATTTCTCTCCCACAGACTTGCACACACACAGCAACCCCACTCACACTGAGCATTTGCAAGACTCAAACCCCTACCTAACTATGTTATGACACTTGAGATGGACGCATTAGCGGAGCATGCTATTTGCATTACTGGGAGGTTTCTTTTCTCCTGCTGTACTTATAGGGTGCTGACATCATCTGTGTTTAGAAAGGGGAATGTGCATCCTGTGGGGAGGCAGACACCAAGCACACTCTGGCTAAGCTGTCATTCCCTAGGGCAAACAGCCTAGTGTTGACCTCTACACCCATATGTTTAATTGTCAAATGCACATTATTTGCTGCTGATAGACTGTTTGCACGTCTTTATTGCCATAGCATTCCCTGTTTGTATGAACAACTTGTGCGTCTGTGGAAGATGTTTGCATATGGGAGGGATCCACTATATCACGTATGTCTCTGTAGTCATTTAACTGTGTGCACTGGGCAGACTGCTGTAATGTGGTTGGTTCCTGGAATAACACGTAAAAATACCAGATATGTGTGGCCAACTGCTAAACTAAGATTTGGCCTAAGTGTGTGAGCATGCCCAGTTCAGCCTTCCCATGGCATGTTGTCTGACATATGTCTCATTTATCAAAGTGTGTGAGCATGCCCAGTGTGAGCATTCCATATGTTTAACTCTGCAGCCCACAACATTTGTGGATGAGTGTGAACTTCAACAAATATCACCCGTTTATGGTTGTGTGTTGTGTGTCATGTTGTGTAGTTACTGTACAACTGCTTTGTGTGTGAACACAACAGGATTATACTGTGCCTGCAGTGTTTGCATGGGATACTTTGCATACAGTTGTCAACATCCTTTCACACTGACCTAACACTGTAGTACTGTATAGTGTACTGGTAGTACTTTGACTGTGGTGGACAGTATCCTAGGCTTTAGTGCTATCACTGCTTTACATTTCGATAGTGAGCACAACAGCCTGGTTAGGGGCCAGTTGTGTACATCTGACCATGTTGCATTCTGTTCAGATATGAACTACTTAAACCAGGCTTGTCCAACATTGGTAGTTTATTCCACAACATAGGTGTACATTTGCAAACACTAGCGATGTGCCCTAGTCTATGTCTAATGCTACTTGGAGAGTGTGTTTGTCCTTCGACACACATTGTAAGTGGAGTTTGCCATGACATATGTCATGGTTAGTATACTGTGCCTCTGTCTACCTGTGACATGACAGTGATACCCAGGATAAAGCTACCATCTCCCATCCACTCATCAAGATTCCTATTGAGGAAAATCGATAAGTGACTCTATGGGTAGCCTGTACTGGGAGTTCACTCATGGGTGGGGGTGGCTTCTGTGCTATGGATCATGCAGTACAGCTTGTCCTATGTAAGTCAGTGCTGGGGTTCAGGTCTCTCATGTGCATAGCTCACTACCATTCAGATTGTACAAGGTGCAGCATGTTTATTGATACCAGCAACACAGGCAACACATGGCATCTGTGCAAGCTCTTTGATACTCCTGGTGAGGTACTGTTGGGGACTTTACGGTTGATGGAGGTGTCTGCTGAGGTACATCCCACAGGGGCTATTGTAGTCAATTGTAACGCTGATGAAGGATGACTGCAGAGCCACAATGACCTCCCCTTATCTAGATCTGACAACCTTCATGATTAGGTGGGTATATGGTATGTTTCTGTAAACACTACAGCACATGTTTGTCCAATGCAGGATATCTATCACCTTGTGTCCCCAGGTCTCTCATTACATGTTAAGTACGTAATGGGTTAACACCTATGTGGTAATTGGTGGGCATTTACTGTATATCCATGGGGGTTGACTATACACTTTTCTGCAATTAGCTTGCTGACATGGCTATGGCACCAGTTGTCTGTTTCTATGTGGCCCTTTTGTGGGATGCTTGTGTCAGCTGGTGGATCATATATGGTGAGCATTTTGTAGTCCTCTGCAAACATGTTCAGACACAGTCCTTCCATGTTTGCCTGTACCTATGGGACATATATACCAGACAAGGGAGATCCCAGGACCAAGCCTTGTGGGATGCCAGTTATATCTGGTTTGTAGTTTGACATGGCTGCAGCATGTCTGACCATGTCTGTTCTGTCCTTGGTCTGGTTTGCAACCCCTCTACTGACCTAGGGGTTTATATTTAAGCTGGTGAGCTTATCTATAATGAACACGTAGGGTATTGTATAGAAGCCTTTGCAAGGTTCAGCTACGCTGTGTGGACCACATTGCCCTCATCAATGACCTTAATGACTGTTTCAATTGAGTCAAACATGTTTAGGGGCAGGATCTGCACTTAAGAAAGCCACACTGGTTAGGGTCTGGTGTCAGTAGGTCCCCAATATCTTTATGTCTGCGGTACATGCTGATCCTTTCCATAGCTGTGCAGACCGAGCTTCTCAGGATTCTGGGGTGGTAGTTTTCAGTATCCATTCAGGCAACACCTTTGTTGAGAAGGACCACTGTTGTTGTACACTGCTCTTTGGGTACATATCCTGTGTTAAGGCTGACACTGAGCAGTAGTGTGATTTGGCATTCCATTAGTCTTGGAGTCCATGTTGGACTCAGCCCAGGACACCATCTCATACCATTGCTGCTGTGTGTTTTGCTTTGTAGATGCTGGCTGTTACCTCAGCATCTGCAATGTCAGGGGGCCAGCAGTCTGCTGGGATAGATATTCTTCATTCTGGGGGGGGGGGGGTTGCATTGCACCTGTCAGGATGCATGTTGGCAATATGTGTGTGTGTTTGGTATGTTGTTTGTGATATTTGTGTAATTCAGAGCATATCTGTGAATTCCCAACACGGTTACTACCATCAGTTGTGAAAGCCTTGGGATTATCCTTAGTGTCCTGTACAATTTGTATCTTCATAGGTTCATACTAGGCTATCCACCCTAGGGCATTTGTTAGCCTAGCCAGAGTGTATGTGGCTTTTGCCACCCCTTGCTATGTGAATATTATGGCCATTTATGATTTGCTTCGCTGTGCCTCTGTCTGGACATGACACAGTGAAGACCCCCAGTGTAACTCTACAATCATCCATCCACTTGGCAAGATTCCTGTTGAAGAGTGTCAGTGAGGGGCTCTGCCTAACATGGAGTGGGATTCTGGTCTAGGGTATGGGGAGCCTCTGGATTATGTATCTGTCCCTCCAGCACATCCTATTTCATTATTTGTTGAGGTTGACATCTCTCACTCTCACAGCTCCGATGGCTTTGAGTTTTCTGGGGTGGAGCATGTCCATTACTCCTGTGTTGGGCATGGCCTTGTACAACAGGCATGCAATGCATCTGTGTAGGCAGTATGTGACTGCATTCAGCTGGGGTGTCTACAGCCAGGCAGCATATGACATATATTTGAGACCCTTTATCCTCTTGGTGAGGTACCTTTGAGGTCTTTCTAACTGCTGCAGGTGTCAGGTAAGGTACATCCCATATGAGGCATTGTACTAGATTATGGGTGTGATAAGAGAACAGTGTAGGGGCACAATGACCTCTGTTGACGTAGATGGGAATCCTTTCATGATACGGTGTCCAATGTAGACAGTCTTCCTAGCCACATTGGCAATGTGAGTGTCACATAACAGGTTACTGTCCACTTGTGTCCCTAGGTCCCTGATTACTCTTTCCATACATAATGGTTTACCACCTGTGTGGTAATTTGTGGTACCTTGTTTGGTATTTGGTGGGACATTCATACTGTACAGTGTCTTCAGGATGGCTGGGTGGGGTTCCTGTGTGTGAGAGTGTGGTCTGTAGCATGCTACAGACTGTACAGCAGTCTTGCCTATAGTTAGTTGCACATGGGTGGACTCCAATGCCTTGTGCATTGTCAGTTACCTGGATGTATGGGTGTCTGTGCTGAATATGGATACTCACCCTCCTTTTATGTTTTGTTCCAGGTTTTGGGGCCATGACACATGATATGTGGTATAACCTGGTAGTGCTGGTGTGCTGTCAGGAGGCTTGCAGCAGGTTTCTGTCACTGCACAGACATCGATGTTCTCCATACTGGAGATGGCCTTGGGAGCATGCATATTGGGGTTTACACATCTGGCATTGGTCAGCATTACCCTTATGTTTCTTTACACTTATGTTTTCTAGGGTGGTGGGTTAGTCTTTTCAGCCTTGCCTACAAAAGGCTCTATGGAGGTGGCAAAGGCCTTATCCAATATCCAGACACCCAGGGTAACAGGTGCAAGCCATCCCAGGAACAGCTGCATGGCTTGTCAAGCATGACATCCCAAGCAGACAGACATTGGATCCCCTTGGAATGACACCAGTAAGTGTGCCACTTGCTATGACTGATCATTCCGTGTTTGTACTGTGGCATTATTCTTGGTAAGGGTAGGATGCTGCAAATGGTGAGTGTCATACCGGCCTGGACTACATAATCAGAGAGCTCATCTATGTCTCTTTTCATGTAGTCTAGGGAGGTATATCTCAGGTCATTCACACCAGCATGGGCTATGACTGCATCATATTTCTACTTGCTTTGGAGTGATCTGCATACTTCTGTTATGTGGCGTATTGTGGCAGCCTACAGGCAGCTTACTGCACCCTTTCCCTTGTTCAGTCTGGTGTGCAGGACAGCAGTGTGTCTGACTATGGAGTCACCTATTACAACTGTATCAGGCATGTTGTTTCTCCTTCTGGCCTGTGACTGTTTGGCACACCAGCTTTGTGTACTATGTGTTGCATGTGCTATGTTTGGAGGTTGTTTGATTGGGTGTCTGCTTTAGAGGCCTCTGTTGGTGTGCTGTGTTTGTAAGTTGTGCCTCCGGGAATGTTTTTCTGTATTTATGTCTTTGGTTTGCAGTTGTGATAGGTATATGTGGGACTGTGTTTGTGGTGTGTGTGGTTACCTTCTCCTCCTGACTAATTTTGGGAGTACTGAGTTGAGGGAGCTCAGTCTCCAGTTTGGATAGATGGTTGCATCTCTCACATATATTTGTATTTCTTGGGTGGAGTTGGGGGTTGTCTGTGTACTTGGGGCAGGTGTAACATTGCCTCAGGATTCACAGATTCAACTTGTTGTGGCTGGCCTTAGTGGATTGTATGTGTGGGCATATTTTATTGCCATACTACTGATCAGTGATTACTTCATTGTTTATGTTTGCTCTATCATGTAGTAGCTTCCTCATTCTCTTGCATGGTTTGGTTATGGCTGGTGTCCACCATGCCAGATGCCTGCGCGTATGGCATTGTGTCTTGTTTTAATTTAGGATTGCATAATCCAAGCATTCCTGGCAGTGTTCATGGAATGGCTGTATTACAGATTCTGAGGTGTGGCCCATATTTTGCACCTGCACAGGACCTTTAATGGATTCCACATCAGTTTGGAGGAGTGCAAATATTGCTTTACACATGTTTTCCACTGGTTTTCTGGCCAGGGACTGTGGTCAGGATTTGTATATCCAGTGTGATTATTATATGGTCTGCTTTTACCAGTGAGCAATACACTTCTTGTCTTGCCATCCAGTACCCATGTTGCTGATTATCACATCCAGTATGCTTACCCCTCTTGTGGGAGTGGTACATTGTTCCTGGGCATTTTGGTTTATGGATTCTATGAACTTTTGTCCTACACTGTTGGAGCTAGTATAATGCTCCCAGTCTATGTCTGGGTATTTTCAGTCACCCAATATAATCTGGTTTGGAGGACTTGATATATTCATGTATTCCAGCATAGGCCAGGTGCAGTTCCTGGTGTTGGGACAGTAGTCTGTAGCAGGCTATAAACTGGGGGGCACTTTTAGCCACTGTTACTTGACCATGGCTAGTCCATGCTGCTTCTTGTTGTGGTACCAACATGGGGGTGTGGTTATCCTTGACAATTCTTGCTAGTCACCTTCCTTTTGTAGCTTGTTCCATGTTTTGAGGCTGTACAGCACAGTATGAGGTGTAACCTGGTAGTGTTAGGGTGCTGTTGTGAGCCTTGACTCAGTTTTCTGTTACAGCACAGATATCAACATTCTCCATACTGGGTGAGTATAGACTGCATGCATCTTGCTGTTTCGACTTATCCCTTATCTTATTCTTATCCCTTCTGATACCTATGGAGATAGGTTTGTGTTTTGAGCCTTACCTATTCAGGGCACACTGTGGGTAACAACAGCCTTTGCCAGTATCCATACGGCCTGCACTGATAGGTGCATGCCAGTCCTAGCAGGTGGAGCATCATGTCATGCTCAGCATGTCATCCCAGGCTGGCACACATTGGATCCCCTTTGACTAACTGCGATACTTCAGTCAATTATTGCACTTGATCATCTCATTGTCATATTGTGGCAAGATGCTTGGTGAGGGTAGGATGTTAGTCAGGGTCCTCAGGTGTGCATATAGTACATGGTGTTACATTACTTAACACATGGCATTCATGCCTCAGGTGGTGCTGCAGGGCTGCCTCTGTCGGATGCACATATTACACTCCCTGTACATGTTTGTGAGCAGGTCATGTCATTTTAGGCATCCCTGTTATTATCTGAGTGAGTCAGAGGGGGTATCATTCCCAGGGTTCCTACTGAGCCAGTGTATGTGCTATGCATTGCCTCTTTGCCAAGGCCAGGGCATACTGGGCACGCCTCCTTCTGCCTACTGGGGCAGGCTCAGGTTGTTCCTCCTCCGAGTCATGCTCTGCCTGTGATGGCCTTGGCAATGGTGGGGGGCTGTTTGGCCCGGCCCTATGCTGGTCCTGCTGCAGCTGTTTTCGCAAGCTCATATTATGTAGCATAGCACATACCATGACAATTTGGGTACATGTAGTTGGTGTGTACTGCAAGGCTCCACCAGATGTGTCCAGACACCGGAACCGTGACTTGAGCAGCCCAAACACACGCTCTATTACATTACGTGTTTGTGCGTGTGCCTCATTATGGCGTTCCTGTTCAGGTGTGTGTGCGTTTCTGATGGGTGTCATCAGCCACGGCTCCAGTGCATAACCTGCATCCCCCACTAGGTGTCCATGCGGGATGTCCCCATTGGCAAATGTCTGGTACAGCTGCATCAAATGCCAGATGTGGGAATCGTGGTAGCTCCCAGGACAGCCAGCACACACATTCATTATTATGCCCTGGGCATCACACACGACCTGGCAGTTGATGGAGGGAAGCCCTTCGGTTGATGTATGCCCTACCCGCTCACCGGCTGGTGCTTTGATGCATATGTGCGTGCAGTCTATTGCACCCACTACCTCAGGGTATTCCGCTATTTGCTGGAAGAGACACATATTGCTGGCCAATACCTCACGGGCATTGGGGAAATATACATGATCACCGACATGTGCTGACATGGCATCCAGGAAATGGTGCAGTACCCTGGAGGCTGATGCCTGTGATATCCCCATCATATCACCAGTTGGTCTCTGGAAGGTACCTGTTGCTAGTATTCTTAGGCCAACACATACCTTGGTTTCCACTGGGATGGGTTCCCCTCTGTTGGTTCTGTGTGTGAGGCGTGGCCTGTACAGCTCCACTATTTGCTGCAGGAGGTCTCTGTCCACTCTACAGCGCTCTACTATCTCCAGCTCATGTAACCCGTGGTAGGTGACCCTGGGTCTGTACACTCTTCTCCGTCTCCTCACTGTGGGTTGTCTGGCACCATCTGCATTGTCACCACCCTCAGCAAGTCGCCTATGTCTCATTATGACAGCTATGGCAGCCCCTAACATTTCTGCTCTGAGTGAAGCTTTTTCAGTTTTCACTTCTAATAACTTACTCCTGTCTTACAGTGTCTCTTGAGAGAAACATCCTGCACTGCTGTTTGCAGAGTTTTAAGTGCTGGGCTGGGCTACTATTCTGCCTGTGTAATTGCCTGCTTCTAATTGTTTTCACCTGCTAGCTCCAGCAGTATTCCCTGCTAGCTTCCTATGAATTCTGTTGCTTCCTTTTTCCTTTCTGTTTCCTCAGGGGGGAGCAGTGTGCATACCAGCAGAAACATGCTCACAGTGGCTTACACGCGCGCTCACATGCTTACACGGTACAGAATCTGCTTATTCGGGTTAAAACGCGTGCACACCCTCGCAAACAGTGTTAAACATCTCCCAACACGCTCCCACATGCTCAGTCTGCCTTACACGCGCGCACATTGTCTTACTCGCGCTTCATGGCGCGCACACGTGCGCATGCACGCCCAGCAAGAAACTTTCGTGTAGGCAACAGTGTACACCTTCCATTTCTTGACTTTCTCATGCTTATCTAGTGGCACACCTCTTTCCATGATATCTGTCTGACACCTGTCATGTAACTCTGACCTCCAATGAACTGCATTTCTTTCTACCATTCCCCCCTGTGATGTCACCTATCTCCTACTCTGTTCCTCCCCCTTCTGTAACTCTTACACTACTCAGAATGTGCTCATTTCCTATGTGACAGTGGAATTCAGTATCCTAACACTCATTTGCATCAGATTGCCTACTAATGCTTAGTTATATCTCTTAGACTCAGCTTCTCCCCTTAGCAACCACTACACGGTGGCCATGTTGGTTTTGGTCTGCTGGTCCCTGCATTGAAATTCCATGTATTGCATAAAACCCACATTTGTGGGTTTATAACCTTCGTTTTTATGTTTTATACCACGCAGCCCGTTTGCGCGGGGCTGCGCTGGCTGAAAAAAAAAATATATTTTTAATATATTTGCATCAGGTTACCTTGCCAATGGCCACATATTTGGCCATTGGCATGCTGCCTGACACATATGCACCCTTTATTTGGAGCTGACATGGCTCCATTGCAGTTTTTGCAGAAACGTACTCAGTTGTCAACTCAGTACATTTCTGCAGCTAAAACGGCTCTTACACGGGCTGTTCTGGGCTTCCTGGATCGCTAATCATCCTCATTTGCATGCTATTTGGCTGCAAGTGAGGTGATTAGCTTATCCATGCCCACTCCGTGTAAGAGACGTTTTAGCTTGTCTCTTACTTTGGGCTGTTCCTGGATCGCGAAGGCTGCATGGAGTCTTACACTACTCTTAGACTCCGTGCAAGCCTTCGTGAATCCTGCCCTTACACATTTAAATTAAGGAGAGGAAAATAATGAAGCCTAGAGGCTTATGGGAAAATGTGGAGTTCATATCAGTTGTGTATCAACTTAGAAGTATATAGTAATAAGGTTTCTTTGTGTTTTTAAAAGCGTGGTTTGCGATCCTTTTTGGACACTTGAGGAGACTGGTTGATATCTATTTCATTTTGGTACAAAGTGACACCAGAGCAGTTGTTAACCTTGGCAAGAAATGTAGAGGTCATTGGTTAGACAGATGTACTTGATAAGGGGTCTATATTACAACGTCAGACTAAAACAAGTTTGAACATTGTAATATCGAACTCTAAAGTCCGAAAGTGGAAAATAGCGAAGCCATGGCACATCGACTTTTTTCGAAAAAAATCGGTGGGTCATTTTTGGGGCTTTGCTATTTCCTCCACTCTGGTATGATCTCAGAGTTGGTATATTTAAGTAGGGGGTGTGTGGGGATACAGGCCCCATGTTGGGGGGTGTGGGGGCGAAGCCCCCCACTTTAGTTTAAGTTTAAGGTTAAGTTGGTTTTTTTCATCATGGAACAGAGATTGTTTTCCCTGGGAAAAAAATCATTGTTCTGTGCTTTCAGTTTTGTTGGGTTTCAGACTTTAGGGTTCGATATTACAACGATCAAACTTTTGTAAGTTCAACATTGTAATATAGACCCACTTGATAAGTACTTTGACTTCAGGTGGGAGAGGCCAGAAACTGCATGTTCATTCAGCAGAAGAGTTAGATGAAATTGTAGAACTAAGAAAAATGCAAGAGGGCAAAGTCCAGTCTCCTGTTTGGAAAACATCTGGTGAAATCTTAGTAAAGCTACCAATAATGCAGTATAGCACATTGCTAGCAACAAGAAGATGCATGGAAACTGGAATACATACTAATGTGCATTTGATGGGAAAAACAATCCAAGGAGGACTTGGCACTGTTATCCAAAGATCCTAATCATTATTATGGAAAACAATGAATGGAAAATGTCTTTAATTAAGTAGCTCATATGGTTCTTGAAGGTCAGTAGACTGTTGCATCTATGGCAATATGATCTCAGGGAAGTTTGACGTCTTCAGTAGTAGAGTAGGTTGTTGCAGAGGTAAAGTACAGTAAGTGTGAACAATCGTCCTAAACCAGAGTGATGTGTTTCACTCCTTACCACAGAAGAGGCTGCTAGAAGAGGAAAATAAGTTTAAAATTGGTAGACTGGCTGTATAGCTGATTAAACTGCAGAAAAGAAAGCATTGTTGATAGGGGGCAATGTCACATGCAGGGCTCCAGGTGTTTTACTATTGCACCAAACACTGTTTTTTAAACAGCTATATCAATAACACATTTTTTCATACAGTGATAGCCCTAGAAAAATAATGCAATTGCAAAATCATTCCATATATTTATTATGTATAGGCTAGTTGCTCAGCATAATGCATCCGAGGTTATCCAAGTGCAACTAACTCTTGGCAAAACTGCAATCCAAATTGTAGCTTGCTAGAGATCCCCCACCATGCCCCAGGATTCCCACTCCTCTTTTCTTGATGTACTGGAAAATATTAGGGTTTAACCAAACACCCTAATAATGAGTGACTTCAACTACCCCACCATTATCTGGGAAAACTACTCATGTACTAACTCCTTAATGCAACGCTTTCTGGAATTCATAAACTCCAATGCCCTAGATCAACTTATCCACACCCCCACCAGGGGCAACAATATCCTAGACCTAGTCATTACCAGCATGAGTGACCGGTGTTCCACACCTGAAGTCAACTCCTTGTTGGTCCGATCCGACCATAAGCTAATCACCCTTGATATCCACTTCCCACCCCCACCCCCACCCCCCATTAAGGAAACCACAGTAAGAAATTTCTCCAAAGCCAACTTCATGCTTCTTAAGACAGAAGTAGTGAACTTCATGACACCCATGCAGATGGACAATACAGTTACAACTGCTGAATCCTACACAAATGCACTCTATAAGCACCTACATGAGTGCATGGATCATGCTATCCCAAACAGAACCAAGATGCTATCCTCCAAAAAAAGGAAGACAATCTGGTGGTCCCCTGCCATAAACAAACTGTACAACAGAAGGAAGAAACTGTTGCAAAAGAGAGTAAAATCCCATGAGTGGAGGAGCTCCCTGGTCAGCCTCAGTAAGAAGCTGAGATCCCTTATAAGATCCTCCAAAGCTAGCTATGAAAATAAAATTGCCACTAATTCCAAGGACAACCACAAAGCATTCTATAGCTATGTCAAAAATCTCATTGGCAACACCCAGATCTGCTCTGAGTTACATCACAAAGGCATGAAAATTACAGAACCAACTGATATTGCCAACATCCTGGCAGATAGGTTCAGTGCTAACTTTACCCCCCCCCCCTCACCCCCTAAAGGGCCCATATCTATATAGGAAGAATGCAGAGTCCCTGTAATCACAACTACACAGGTGAAAGCTGTACTCTCTAAAGCCAAAAACACAGCATCCATGGGACCGGACAACATCCCTGGCTGCGGTTTACATGAACTTCAGAATGAACTGGCTCCCCACTTAAGCACCATGTTCAATAATAGCCTTGCATCAGGCTTTGTGCCCACTGAATGGTGCACAGCAACAGTTATCCCACTCCACAAAGGGGGAGCCACCACTGATCTCGGGAACTATAGACCTATTAGCCTGACGAGCCTGGTCTGCAAAGCCATGGAACGTATCATCATGGAACTCATAAACAAAGACATTGGTAACCTCCAAACTCTGGATCCCACCCAGTTCGGGTTTGTGAAAGGCAGACCATGCCTCCTGAACCTGATCGACTTATTTGAGGCAGTCCCCAAAGCCGTAGATGAGGGTAAAGTGGTTCACACAGCCTATCTTGACCTCGCCAAGGCTTTCGACACCATCCCCCATTTCGGAATTATAACTAAACTCAATAAACTAGGCATAAATCCCTACGTCACAAGATGGGTTGCCAACTGGCTCACTGACAGAACTCATACTGTAAAAATTGCAGACTCCAAATCTGACCTCAAACCAGTGACAAGTGGAGTACCACAGGGTTCCATCCTGGGACCGCTCCTGTTTGGTATCTACTTCTCTGAAGTACAGGCTAGCACAGAAGGCCTCTGGCTAACGAAATTCACAGATGACTGCAAACTAGGAGCCATAGTCAAGTCCCCAAATGATGTGAACATCCTACAGAAGGGCCTCTCTGAGACAGATGCCTGGTGTCAGAGCCACGGCCTCAAGCTCAATGCCAAAAAGTGCAGTGTCATCCCCTTTGGTAAAAACTCTGTACCCATGAACAACCACATAGGCAGCAATCTACTTAACACCGAATGCATGATAAGATACCTTGGGACCCAGGTGGACAGTAGTCTCTCCTTTGATAGTCACATTGCCACAGTAGTCAAGAAGTCCTTCTACGTGACACACCTCATCATAAAAGGGTTCTCGTCCAGGAAAAAAGAGGTCATCGTTACCCTCTTCTCATCACTCATTAGACCCATTATAGAGTACAACACCCCTTTTGGAATGTACCTCACAAGACATCTGCAGCAGCTGGAAATGCCACACAAGTAACTCACAAAGAGGATTACTGGACTCAAACAAATGCCCTACACTGACTGCCTCAAAAAAATTCCAGCTTTACTCCGTAGCATATCGCCTACTCAGAGGTGATCTCTGCCTAACATATAAAGCTATGTCAAACCCAGAGCTGTTGGACATGCTACACCTAAAGAAATCCCAATCCCTCCGAGCTACACGTTCTAGGTACCTAAACCTTGTCACCACAATAAACAGGACATGCTGGAGGGATAGATTCCTATCCCAGAGACTTCCCATACTCTGGAACAGGCTACCCATCTATGTCAAGCAAAGTTCTTCATTAGCACTCTTCAAGAAAAATCTTGATGAGTGGATGGGAAATAGGAAATACACCCCGGGGATCACGTCTGTGTCTCTGCTCATCGGTGGCACAGGAAAATAACATTCTTGGGTGGCATAAGCCAGGGAACCTTGTTGGCTAGGCTTGCATAGGCCCTTGGGCTAATAGACTAGTACCTACCTATGAACCTATGAACCTATGTCATAAAATATCTCTTATTAATCCAGCATTATTTATGGTCCACAGCTATTTTTTTTGTCATCCTACAGGACCTTGCCCATTGTCTCCTTTCCCTTCACCCAGCTGGCCCCTTCGTTCTGTTGGAACAGGAGCTGGTTATTCCCAAAGTAGATGAAAGTCTTCTAGCCCATTTCTTCCTATCCAGTGTCCCCTATTAGCCCCCCATTCCTTACCAAGAGCTGAGGGTTAGGGAGTAGGACACCATGCTGGTCCATGGGGTGGCCCATCATAGGTTCATAGGTTCATAGGTTCATACTAGGCTATCTGCCCTAGGGCATTTATAAGCCTAGCCAGAATGTGTTTGGCTTTCGCCACCCATTTTAAATTTATTTTGCTATGCCCTTTTTCGAGGTTAGTATACTGTGCCTCTGTCTAACAGTGACACAGAAGTGATACCCGGGGTAAACCTACAATCTCCCATCCACTCATCAAGATTCCTCTTGAAGAGAGTCAATGAGGGACTCTGCCTAACCTGGACTGGGATTTTATTCCAGAGTGAAGGGAGCCTCTGGGTTATGAATCTGTCCCTCCAGCATGTCCTATTTATTTTAGTGCTGAGGTTCAAGTCTCTCGAGCGCGTAGCTCGATGGGATTTGGATTTTCTGAGGTGCAGCATGTCCATTAATTCTGGGTTGGACATGGCTTTATACGTCAGGCACAGATCGCCTCTGAACAGGCGGTATGTCACTGAGCAGAGCTGGAGTTTCTTTAACCGGGCAGCATATGGCATCTGTTTGAGCCCTTTGATCCTCTTGGTGAGGAACTTTTGGGGTCTTTCCAGTTGCTGCAGGTGTCTGGCAAGGTAGATCCCAAAAGGGGCATTGTACTCAATTATGGGCCTGATGAGGGATGAGTAAAGAGGCACGATGACCTCCCCTGATCTAGATGTGAATCCCTTCATGATTAGGTGGGCTATATAAAATGTTTTTCTAACCACTTTGGCCACGTGGTTGTCAAATGAGAGATTGCTATCAACTTGGGTCCCCAGGTCCCTAATTACTTCTTCTCTACTTAATGGATTACCACACATGTGGTAATTTGTGGGCACTTTGTTTTTGCCAACGGGGATGACTATACACTTTTTGGCATTTAGCTTGAGGCCATGGCTCTGGCACCAGTTGTCTGTTTCTATGAGGCCCTTTTGGAGGATGCTTGTGTCGGCTGGAGAGTCGATTATGGCACCCAGTTTGCAGTCATCTGCGAACTTGGTCAGCCTCAGTCCTTCTGTGTTGGCCTGTACCTCTGAGAAATATATACCGAACAAGAGAGGTCCCAGGACTGAGCCTTGTGGGACACCACTTGTAACTGGTTTGGAGTCTGACATGGCTCCAGCAATTCTAACCATGTGGGTTCTGTCCTTGAGCCAGTTTGCAATCCATCTAGTGACATAGGGGTTTATATTTAAGCTGGTGAGCTTATATATAATGCCCGAGTGGGGTATTGTATCGAAGGCTTTTGTGAGGTCCAGGTAGGCTGTGTGGACCACCTTCCCCTCGTCAATGGCCTTGGTGACTGTTTCAAAGAAATTAACCAGGTTTAAGAGGCAGGATCTGCCCTTAATAAAGCCGAACTGGGTAGGATCCAGTGTCTGTAGGTCCCCAATATCTTTATTTATGAGGTCCATGATGATCCTTTCCATAGCTTTGCAGACCAAGCTAGTCAGGCTTATGGGGCGATAGTTTCCAGGATCCATTGAGGCACCACCTTTATGGAGAGGGACCACTGTTGCTGTACGCCACTCTTTGGGCACATATCCTGTAGTAAGGCTGAGATTGAACAGTAGTTTTATGTTTGGGTTTAGCTCTTCTTGGAGTTCATGTAGGACGCAGCCCGGGACACCGTCTGCATCCTCTGCCATTTGCAGCATCCCCCTCTGCCCCTTGGCGGATCCTATGAGCCAATGGTCAGTATCTCCACAGGAGAAGTGTATTGACATTCTAGTGTCTACTCAGCTACTTTGTGTGAGTGCACTGTGGTAGTTTGGAACCTCCACTCCCGGCAGGTGCCAGCTATGTGATGAGTCAGGGCCAACTTCTTCCCTGAAGGATGGGTGAGCTGAAAGTGACTGTTGACTCCTAACCTCCCTTCCAGCTCCTACAGGAACCTGAGCCACTAGTCAGTCTCAGTGGTGGTGATGGTGGGGTAATCTACAATGTAGTCAGGGCTTTATTGCTCTATCTCACAGAGCTGGTGTGGCTTGCAATTAACTTGGACAGTAATGCATTTTTTTTGTATTTAACTAATAACACAGGCACTCAGATTACCTTCTTACTCTAAATGTATATTTTTTCCAACTTTTCCAGTACAAACATCAATAAGACACCCACAATAAGACAGAAGAGGAAAGAGGCCTAGCCAGGGAGCCACTAATCAAACTGTATCTTAAACACCTTTCCAACTATTTACCACTTCACATTCCATCTCCCATGTTAATCCTTGATTGACAACCTGGTATCATCCTTCATCAGTCTAGTATGTACCGTTAACCAAGCTCTACCCATACTAAGTTCAAGTAACCCCATGTTACTAATGAACTGATCTATGAACCCAGCATCCTAATCACTGGACCTTCTGCAATTACTTGCTGGCCTCTTTATCTTAGTCTGTGTTTAACATCCTTTGGTTAGCACTTGGGTAAAATTTATCTGGCCTGTTGCACTATGACACATAATGCTGAAAAACTCACACATTATGCTCCACCTGCACTCAGTCTATAAATTTGACCCACTTAAATACTTCTAATCATGAACATCAACACCTTCTCATGCTTGGCTAACTTGTCAATCATAACAATAACATCACATATTTCATAGGAGTAACAAAGAACTTAGCACCTCATCTGATCATATTTTCATAAAAACTTAATCAAACTCTTTGAATAGTCACATCGTCATCTACACCAGTTGATCAACCCTCCAAAATAAAGGGAAGGGGGGAGTACTTTTTTATTTTTTGTTTCTTTGTTTTTTTAATCACACTCCTATTACGAAGAAACACTATATAGCAAATCATCCCATTCATCCCTCAGTAATTGCCAGACAACTCCAATTTTCACTTCTTAAAAAGAGGTTCATCCATCTTACCAGAATACTAACAGGCAGTGTATAAGCACACTGATTACCTTTCCTTCTGTGCAAGAAAAAAGCAAATGCTTGCCATCAAAAAAATACAAACTTACAGGTTCACAGAACCACCATGAAAGTAAAAGTAATAAACCCAATTGGCACCAAGGCATGTGAAGTCCTTTTCAAACAACAGCCATTACACAGATTTCATTGCTCTCCAGTATTCTTTACTACATATACATACATACATACATACATACATACATACATGCATACATACATACATACATACATACATACATGCATGCATACATACATACATGCATACATACATACATGCATACATACATACATACATACATACATACATACATGCATGCATACATACATACATACATACATACATACATACATACATGCATACATGCATACATACCTACATACATACATACATACATACACAGATGCACTTAGGGGATAGCCTCAGAAAGGCATCACATCCTACTTTTGACCTTAAACTCTTCCGGTCATCAAGACGCTTAAATCTGTCCAACAGAAAAACATAAAATATCTATCCTTTTACCCAGCTCTCATTGGTCCAGTTACATAAGGTACAACCTTAATACTAGTTACTACCTTTTACTCTGACATTTAAGGAGGACACACGAGATGACATAAAGCTTGTGATAACAGTTACAATTTCCCAGAGACTGCCTTCCCTATCATAGACTAGTAACAAAATATAGGCCTAGAGAAGGGAATAGGGGAGTGCTAAGTGAAACAACAGCTCTGGTATATATTTTGTCATGGCTAGAATTGAAGCTGCTGTTAAAAGGGGGATAATTAGTAAGGCATATAAAATACTGCATGCCAACTACAAGAATAAATCAGAGACGGCTATAATAGATTTGGAAAAGAGAATGAAAAGATCTTGTAAAATTCTTTCAGGGGCCACACTAACATCTCATGGTGACAACCTCTAATCATATCAGTTTGTCAAAACTACCAACTGACTGTAAAGCCATTGCACATTCTCCTTTATTATCCTCACTGTCCATTGTCCTGACTAAAGCAACTGCATCCTCAAGTTTCTCTTTCTCCATCATCATCAAAGAAATGGCACTTTCAGAGAGCACTATTTCCAATTCACACCAAATGAAGCACTTTAGCAGACATTTTTTATCAGAAATGTAATCTTTGGTTATGGGAGGAGCTGGAAAGATGACCTTCCCCAAATCATCACCCTCTCCTGGACCTAACAATGTTTAAGATATCTATGTTAAAAATCACCAGTAGTACCTACATGCATATATATATATATATATATATATATATATATATATATATATATATATATATATATATATATGTAAATATCTATCTATGTATGTCTGTCTTTCGGCTTATCCTGGTTAGGGGACGCCACAGTTGATTTTTATGGTACTGAGTTACTAGCCCAATGCCCAACCTGCAAAGAAGGCACACCAATTCATGCACGCACCAACCTGCATGTCTTTAGACATCATTTAACTGCAGGAAGGACATGCACACTCCACACAGAAGGCACTCCAGCCGAGAATCGAGCGGGAGAACCTCTTGCTGTGAGGCGACAATGCTAACCGCTGCACCACTGCGACCCTTTTATATTTTTATATACATATATATACAGAGAGAGAGAGAGAGAGAGAGAGAGAGATGGAGATATATATATATATATATATATATATATATATATATATATATATATATATATATATATATATATATACTGTAGATATGGTGTAGTAAACATATTTGTCAATAACACAGTTACTGGGACATTAGCAATATTCAGGGTAGAGAGTTTCATTTACAGAGCACGTGGTCATGTTAGTAGAACAGCCATTGAAGTTGCAGTCTAGGTTTAGTTTCAAAAGTAGTCTTTAAATGAGTTTGACAAGGTATACTTAAAGTACAACTATGTTTGGGGTAGGATGCTACAAAGAAGAGAAGAAGTGGGAAAAGAAGAAAAAAGAATAATAAGAAAAAAGATACTATGATACTTCTTATATATGAATGATGACTTGTTTTCCATGCAGTAGGGAAGTGGCAAGACTGAAAATAATGACATGTAGATATAGATGTCAGGGAACTGGTTCTCATGCTTTCTGTACACGGCCTGCTAGTGCAAGTTATCCATGCAGTTCTAAAGGCTAGAACAAAGAGATACATGCAAATGATTAAGACTGCATGAAAATGAACAGCTCTATCAAACTCGAGACTAGGAGATATGCAGTATTAAGCAAAAAACATGATCCTGAACCTATACACTTTGGAGGAGGGAGGGGCTGTTGGAGAAGGATTAGGGACCCCAGACTCCTCTGAGGGAGGTAGGATTGGAGAAGTTGTACTTTAGAGAAAAGACAGGACAGACAGACGAAGGTATGAGTGGCAGATTATGAGAATTAGTTCAAAGTCTGGCATATGCTGAAAATTTTTTGTTGATAGAGTAGTGGACAATAAGATTCCCTCCCATTCTGTGAAGTCACATGCATATCTGAGGAGGTTGTCAAGAATAAATAGAAAGCTGTGGAGGAAAACATTGGCTACATAGCATTTAGTTGTGCAATAGGATGAACTTGTTAGGAAACACGGTTTCCTTTCATGTTTCCATATATTACTGCAACATACCCAAAATTTAATATATCTCTATAACATTCTTCAATTCAGGCTTGTGAATGATGTCTTCCAACATTTCAGCCACTAGACATTCTCTGGTTCTCTCGGTTGTGTGATATAAACATATGCCACCAGAAATGTTTTGTTTTCTGGGTTTTAGTGCATATTCAGCATGTTTTCCTACATTTCTGCACTTAAAAGCTACAGCCTTAACTTTATTCCTTTTCTTCCCATTATGCCCAGATCCAGTATAACCCCTTCAAGTTGGATGCCCTCTGTCATCTGGTTATGCTATGTTATGTTAGGTTATGTTAGTCATACAGTTAAGGCTACAAGCTTCTGCCAAACATAATCTCGACTTCTTGAGTTTAATTCTGTCAGCCTCCACTTTCATACCGTGTGACATGGAGGACGTCTCATAACTAGTCTACTACTATAATACTGGCCCAACAACGAAGCACCGTTGCAA
>NC_056725.1:113643848-113679526 GCF_019279795.1 Protopterus annectens
GGGGTGCAACAAGTATGTCACAATTTGAAATGTCTCTGGCTCACTAATGGCTCTGACACGTTTGTCATACCTCTCAACCTCAGAGCAAGAAATCGGGACAAAGCCATACATAGAAGTGGGACAAAGGCCCAAAAATAAGGATAATTTTTAAATAGTGCTCTTCTAAACGTAGAAGGATAATAGAATAGTACTAGGTCTTGCTATAGTATAAATCTTCTGAAGGATATGAAATCTGAAACTCAATGTCTGTCATTATTTTCTAATTTCAGTCTTTAAATATTTGCCAGTAATTTGCCAGAAAACCACAATTCTATGAAAAACAGACCAAAAATGTGATGCAAAAATATAAAATTGTCACACAATACAGTTGGGAACCTGTCCAAGAAGGGATGCTTTTTTAATATTAGTACTGTTAACTTGAGCAGCTGACAAAATAAGAGAATCGACATGCATTTCTGAAATAAAAGTAATCTATAACTCTGATCATTACAGTTATTTATAATTGTAAACTTCCACCATTTTGCAGAAGGATTATTAGGGGGAGAGCAACATTTTGAGCCAAAATCGGGGACAGTTGAGAGGTTTGGATATTCCTAATTCTGTAAAAGCAATTTATTTGCATGCACCTCTCAACCTCTTAATGCAGGAAATCTGGACAAGGCCAAATATATTGGGGGAACATACAAACAGTACTAAAGATCTCTCTTGTATAAACTTAGACAGCTGATAGAATAACAGGTCTTACTTTAGCATGCATTTTTCTGAAGGTTATGAAGTCTGAAACTCAATGTCTGTCATTATTTAGTGACTTCATTCCTAAATGATTTGCCAGAAAACCACAAATTTTATGAGGGGCAAACAAAAATAAGAAGCAAAAATCTATTCATTCTTCAAAAATCTGGACAGTTGAGAGGTATAGTTCAGCCTGGGCTGTCTTTGAGTTTGCTGCCCTTCCCCCCTCACAAAATCATGGTTGAATGGAGCCTCCCCCCTGCAGCCATTCCAAAGTCCCATTACTTGGCTATTTCACCCCATTTACCATAAACATTGTAATATGCATACTGCTTTACTTCTGTGATGATTTGGATTTCATCGAAAGTTTTGTTTTGCATTTTACAGCACAAAACACTAACAGACATCTGCTAAACAAAGCAATGCAGTTTCACAATGAAAATATACTTAGTATTAAAAACTTCTCTGCCCTTGAAACCCATATTCATTGAAACAGCATTGAAACCCACATTCAAAGAAAATACATTTTGCCAGTGGCAGATAAATATTAAAGTTGGGCTGTTTTCAAATCATAGGCTCCTTGCACACGAAACATACAGGTGTTCTTTGATACACCTTCCTAATTGTATTAAATAATATACCTTGTATTATACAGTACAGTTGTTAGAGGGCATTTTAAATTTAAGTTGTTAAAGGGCATTTTAAATTTATTGTTTTGAACATTTTTACAGTAAACAATGAAACAAAATGCATACACCGATAATGGCAAAACTGCCCAATTCAGGACATTTCCATCATAAAAGTCTACTCAAACTTCTACAATCCACCAGTATCAGTAAATATGCACAATCTCTGAAGAAGTAAGTCATCTAAATAATTCCACATTAAAGAGATCTGTAACTAATGAAGAGGTTGCTGCTAGCAAACAACTTTATATTTCATTGTTTGATCTACAAATAAAAGTGTATGTTGCCCTTAAGGAATAAATTGCCTATGTTACATTAAAAAAAAAAAAAGATAAGCTAGTAATGTAGTAATATTGCAATAGTGAATGGATGGCAAACTGATAACAGGTTCATAGTTAGTAGGTATCTTCACCAAAAAAGGACAGCAGCATCCATCCCTTTACAATACAGTATAGTATCAGCAATGCATCTATATACTGTGGGAGTAGAACCCACAGCCTACTCCATCAAAAGCAAGTACACTACCTGTTGCACTATTAACTATGCAAGCAGACTCAGCACAAGTAGCACTAAACGTCTCTTCAACTGCAGCTCTCAGCTCCTTGTAAAATCTAATAGACCCTCAGCTCAGCTGTATCTCTGAACTCTGCAGCACAAGTAATCTGGAAAAAGCCAAAATGTATTGGGGGGGACCTAAAAAAACAGGGACACATTTTAAACACTGCTTGTATAATCTTGGAAAGTTGCTAGAATAACATGCTGTGTTACCAACAAACATTTCACTGCAAAGTCTTGAACCCAGACCCTGTGCAAAGAAAACATCAACATTTTTTTTTGTGTGTGAGAATGTTTTCACAAAGTTTGGTAAAAGAGACACAGTTTCATAGTTTCATAGTATAGTACTAGGCTATCTGCCCTGGGGCACTTGTCAGCCTAGCCATAGTGATGTGGCTTTTGTCACCCCATGAAATGGTACAAAAATGTACAGAATAAATTTAGAATACTGTGCCTCTGTCTAGTAGTGACACAATGAAGGTCCCCTTATATAATAGAATTAGTTTACTGCGCCTCTGTCTAGCAGTGACACAGATGTGACCCCTGGGGTAAACTTACGATCTCCCATCCACTCATCAAGATTTCTCTTGAAGAGAGTCAGTGAGGGGCTCTGCCTAATACGAACTGGGATCTTGTTCCAAAGCATGGGAAGCCTCTGGATTATGAATCTATCCCTCCAGCATGTCCTATTCATACTTGTGCCGAGGTTTAAGTCTTTAGCTCTCATGGTCCTGATGGATTTGGATTTTTTGAGGTGGAGCATGTCCATCAGATCCTGATTGGACATGGCCTTGTATGTCAGGCAGAAATCACCTCTGAGCAGGCGGTATGCTACTGAATAGAGCTGAAGTTTCTTTAGTCTGGCAGAATAAGACATATGTTGGAGACACTTGATCCTCTTGGTGAGGTACTTTTGTGGTCTCTCCAGCTGTTGCAAATGCCGGGTGAGGTACATACCAAATGGGGCATTGTACTCAATCATGGGTCTGATGAGGGAGGAATATAGGGGTACAATGACATCCTTGGATCTGGATGTGAATCCCTTCATGATGAGGTGTGCAAGGTAGAATGTTTTTCTAACCACTTTGGCAACGTGGGTGTCAAATGAGAGGTCACTGTCGACTTGGGTCCCTAGGTCTCTGATTACTTTTTCCGTACTCAGTGGGTTGCTGTCTATGTGATAATTTGTGGGTATTTTGTTTTTCCCAAAGGGGATGACTATACATTTTTTGGCATTTAGTTTAAGGCCGTGACTCCGGCACCAGTTGTCCGTTTCTGTGAGGCCTTTTTGTAGGATGTGTGTGTCTGCTGGTGTATCAACTATGGTGCCTAGTTTGCAGTCATCTGCGAACTTTGTCAGCCACAGCCCTCCCATGTTTGCTTTAACATCTGAGAAATAAATGCCGAACAAGAGGGGTCCCAGGACAGATCCCTGTGGGACACCACTTGTGACAGGCTTTGAGTCTGACATTGCTCCAGCGATTTTAACTTTATGGGTTCTTTTCTTTAGCCAGTTTGCAACCCATCTAGTGACATAAGGGTTTACTTTTAAGCTGTTGAGCTTATCTATGATGCCTGAGTGGGGTATTGTGTCGAAGGCCTTAGCCAAGTCCAGGTATGCTGTATGGACTGCTTTGCCCTCATCAATGGCTCTAGTGACTGTTTTGAAAATGTCAACCAGGTTTAAAAGGCAGGATCTGCCCTTTACAAAGCCGAACTGGGTGGGGTCAAGTGTCTGTAGGTCCCCTATGTCTCTGTTTATGAGTTCCATAATGATTCTTTCCATAGCTTTGCAGACCAGGCTGGTTAAGCTTATGGGGTGGAAGTTTCCAGGGTCTGTAGAGGCACCCCCCTTGTGGAGTGGGACCACTGTTGCTGTACGCCAGTGTTCAGGTACATATCCCGAAGTAAGGCTAAGGTTAAATAGCATTTTTATGTGTGGGTTTAGCTCCTCTTGGAGTTCACGTAATACGCAACCCGGGATACCGTCAGGTCCCATTGATGCTGTGATTTTTGCTTTGTTTAGGGTGGTTCTCACTTGGACCTCTGAGATGACAGGGAGATTACATTCAGCTGAGATAAGTATTTCTTCTTTTGGGGGTGAAGGAGGGGAGAAATTTGCACTGAACCTGTCAGCCAGAATGTTGGCAATGTCTGTGGGTTCAGTGTATTTTTTGTTGTTGTGAACCAACTCTGAGCATATCTGAGGGTTTCCGCCCAGGTTTCTAACATAGCTGAAGAAGGCTTTGTGGTTATCTTTAGTGTCCTTAGCGATTTTTCTCTCAAAGTTAGCCTTGGATGTTTTTATGAGAGAACGTAGTTTTCTGCTATAGTTGATCAGAGATGTCTTCCCTTCATGGGATTTTGCTCTGACGTGCAGTAGCTTCCTTCTTTTATTATACAATTTGTTTATGGCTGAGGTCCACCAGACAGGACCAGCAGGTGTTTTTAAAAATCAGCAATTCTTTTTTGAGAACAGACTATACAGCACAAAACAACACAATGATGATTCCAAAGATCACAAAGTAAGTGGTTTTGAAGAGATTTAAACCAGTATTACAGACAGAATCCCCTAATTTTGCAATACTGATTTAATTACAGCATCTACAAATGATCTCTGACAACCAAGGCCTACAGCTTGAAACACATCAACTCCACGTACATCAAAAGTAAACACAAAAACATACCGCATATGACAGCTATCTATTCTTGTTACTAGCTGTTATTTAATGATCTATAAAAGGCTAAATCTAGAACACTTACAAAATTTGAAACACATAGCTGCAAAACAAATCAAAGGCTTCTAATTTAACAATATGTATTTATCGCATTACCAATGAAACAAAACAGAAAAATAAAATTAAATATGTACAAAACGTTTCTTAGTGTAGTAGAGAAGTCATAGTTCAGAAGAGAACAGATGAGAACTGCAAGTGCAAGTTGTGTAGCTGACTGCTATTTATAAATGTCTTTGTGCTTCTTTATAAGCAAACCATACAACTGGAATAAAAAAATTCTTTGGTATAAGATCATTCTGATCTACGTAGTGCAGATTTGTACTGCTGCATTCGAGATGTGTACTGTAAAAAAAAAAAAAAAAATTACATTGCATCTGTAACACAAAGCCGAGTCCAGCACCTACCTCAGCTTATTACTTTTACTTGTAAAAAGTGACTGTCCGAGCCGAGTGTCCGTCTTCTTTCTTCCTGTTCTTCTCTGTGACTCTCTGATTCAAGCCAGCAGCAAGGCAAAGGGCAGAACAAGAAACCTAAAAAAAAAAAAAAACAAAGATAAGGAAGAAACTTCAAGCTAGAGTTAGTCAACTACTCTAACTACTTTCACCAACGATAGTCCATGCCCGTAGCACTAGCTGTAACTGTAGCACAAGAAAGTAAATCCAAGTAGTACTGTTACAGACTACTACTGATTGTTTCTCGCTCTCTTTTTTGAGAAGAGAGTGAGAACCAATCAGTAGCAATCCAGCCGTCCATGTCACATACATGACTGTGGACGTGGCAGTCTGAATCCCCTTTTTTGTACTGTGCGGTTAAAAATCGCATAGATGTCTGGGCATCACACTGATTCCTTCTCTCATATCCAGACTGCCTGTAAAGCAGTCTAGAGTTGCGTTCGCTAATTTAAATAAAAAATAAGTAAATAAAAACTCGGAACTCGATGAGCATGGGCAGTTCGAGTTCTGGGACTTTGCGAGTCGGGTCAACAAACAAAATATTTGATGATTATAAATTTTTTTTTAATACATGTTTTATTTTATTATTGAAAAATCTTTTTTTTTGCTGGATAGGGCTGCAGTCCTGCAGTCCGATGGCACGAGCCGCCACTGACATTTTTCTGCATGTATTGTTCCCGCAAATGCCATTTATTTCTATGCAATTTGCTTTTTTCCCTTATGACTTATCTCCCTTAAAATATTCAATACTTAAATTACAGCAGGTTAAGCTTTTGAGTTAAATTTTCTAGCAACTGCCTTTTTTTGCAGCCAATAGCATTGAACTTAACAAGGTTTTAATATGTGTGGGCAATTCAGATCATGTATCCCAGCTGTATCCCAGCTGAAAGAATTTCTTAGTTACAGACATTTGCTCCCCTAACATTTCTGACAGAGTAGTCTGAAGGGAATTTTGAAAACCTGTCAGCTCATTACACTCAAAAATATGTTCCCAATCACTACTCTGTTTTCCATCTCAACCTCCAACACTTGCAATCTACCAGAGGAAAAGTTCTCTGAAGTCTGCTTAGGGTATAGAAATACCTATGCAAACACTTCTAAGAAAAAATGTAAACATTCTGGACTTTTTTGCATACTTAGGAGCCATACAGATGTCCTCCCTTTTCTCCTTTGTAAATTGTTTTTCCAGTCTTATCCGCATCCTGTGATCGATTCTTATAATTATCATGCAATATTTTATAAGCCCTACTAATTATCCCTTTTTAACAGCAGCCTCGGTTCTAGATTTGACAAAAAACACTGTCAGAGCTGGTCTTTCACTTAACATTGCCCTATCCTTTTATCTTTGCTATAGTCTGATATCAATCCCTGGTAGGGAAGACAGTCCTAACTGCAATTCAAATGTTTGTTGGTTTCACCCCACTAGCTATTACTTTACTCTCTCAAGTTATTTGCTCTCAATAGCTTGGTTCCTTAACCAGTTTTCTCCAGTAAACTCCAATCCCCTTTCGACTATTTTCTATACACCTACTTGCAGTCATCCATACTGGCAAAATCTCCTTTTTCTATTTCCATGTTGGCTTAATTCTTACAATACTTTCTGCAGTTTTATGAATATAATATTCTGTATGACTTTTATTATCCTGCTTAAGGATTTGCATAATCTTGACCCAAACTTTAAAACACAGGAAGTTTGAGTTTATGATTACAACCATAATACTTTGTTCTGCTTTACAAGAAGAGAATGAAAAATATATCAGATTTCTTGTCTGACTATCCAGTTAACTGGGAGTAAAAAAAAAAAACATAAAAAATGCAGAAAAATACATTTATTTTGTCCCATTAAAATTGCTGTATTAGAAGAGATGTGGACAAAAATAAGTAATGATCCAGTACTTTCAGCTAGTCTGAGAGTAATGGCAGACAAATTCGTGACATGAAAGCAGTGATCATGTGTTTCCATCCTTAAGAAATTTGCTAATTGCAAGCACAAGCTTATTGTTTCCTCTGATGACAAATTCCCTTTGAGAGGAATGACACTGCTCATATCTCACTTATTAGAGGGCAAAATTCCTAGAGCCTCCACTTGAGACTCACAAGTGGACAGTAAAGGCAGATTTATTAAGAAGAGAAAAAAGCTTATCTTTCAGATATTCACAGATGTACTATGATTATAATCCTGAGCTCTGCAATACATAAGCCAAATTGCTAAGAAAAACAACTATCCCCATACAAATATTAGAATTAACAGCACAACCATGGACCGAATGTAATATAAATTTCTAAGTCCTTTTTCCACAAGTAGAAATTTACTAGTTATAATTTATGACTCCAGTTGCTGCCTAGTTGGGGAACCACTTGACTCCACCCCCATCATTCCAGTCATGAACAAAGAATTTTGACTGGTTTTCATTGTCATGTCTTATGAAGTGATAATCAACCACTAGTTAATAGGCCTTGGTTTGTGGATTTTAACAGGTATATGAGACTTAGGCACAAAAAGGTTACATTTCTGTGGTAATAATCCATTGAGCTATTTGAAAGGGTTATACACACATACCAGAAAGCTGTAAGAACTGAACTTTATATGCAGAACCAGAATACAGTAGTTATAAATCTTCCTGATAATCTATATGGTATCTACAGACAGTCCTGTTGGATATTTTCCTGGTCAAATTTCATAAGATGAGTCTTAAATATAAACTTCTACCAGACAAGGACAAGGAATGATCACATTATAAGATGGCATGGTACTATGAGAAAGGCTAAGATCAAGCAAAGTGATAACAAAGAAGTGCGTTGCTCAGCATAATTTGAATTACAGATCATGTACTGTTAAAATTTGCTCAAGAAGAAGTAATTCTAGCTTTTCCACAGAACCATACAAAATAACTGATATCACTGTAATTATATACATCTTCTTGTATCTTTTCTAAGTTCCATGTTGAATTCATGTATAATTACATTACCACTACATATGCAGTGTTGATCACAGCTTCATTAGTTTTGATCAGATATCCCTGCTTAACAGTTGCCATTCTTCCCTGTTTAAGTCATGTATCAATGTCTATGTACCATTCTTTGTATTTGACACTGTATTTTATAATGATGCATTGCTCATGGAGTACCATGACTATGGTGTCAGATCAGGAGAGAGTTATGTCCTTTTTATAGTACTGTTTTTGATCCCATTCCTGCTGTCTGTCATTCCTTTCTAACCAGCTATCATCCATGCAGCCATGAGGAATTGCAGGGTGAACAGACACACACACACACACACACACACACACACACACACACACACACACACACACACACACACACACACACACACACACACACACACACATATGTGTTTCATTTACCAGTTGAGTAGCATTTCAAATAAAGAAGTGCAAATCACTTGGTATCAGAAAAAAGTCAGTAGTACATGATGTTGCTTCTGGGCAGCTGGCCTCATGTTTGCTACTTCCTGGAGCTCATAACAGACCAATAGCTGAAGGGTTTAGAGTCTAAGTGCTTCTGCTATTGGTCTCTTTTGTGCCCCAGGAAGTCATTATCTCCTTGGATCTACAATCAAGCCAATGATAGAGAGGCAAAGTCAAACATTATCAATCTGGTTTAGACTAGAAAGCAACCAAACTTTTTTGTAAGATGGAGAAGAAGGCTGGATTGGGTCAAAGGTTCATGGGTCAGACTGAAGATGGCAATGGAACACATCTGGCTCATGGGAATGGAGGCTGAGACCCTTGTTATGTATAATTGTTATCCTTTTCTTTCCCATATATCTGTCTTGTCCTGTTCTCCCCATCTTAATGCTTGTTACTTTGCTGACTAAGGTAGCTGTCACTGTATAGGTACAACGCAAATGGTGCAAGTTTCATTTTGACAGCTATGGATTCCCCACTAAATGAGATACCCCACTGGTCTTCTTTTTGAATAAACCATTTATTTTAACAACTGCCTGCTCCAAATTACTTTCTTAATGTGTTTTAAGATAGGGTACACTTTAAGTGAAAATATTGCACTTTTATTGCCATCTTCAGCAGCACTCAGTTTTTTCCATTTGCCTTTCTTATGGCATCTCTACTAATTTTGCTGCATGGTAATATTGTTCTCTAAGCTGAATTAGTGTACTGCCCTAGATGCTCTGTTTTCTCTTATATAAGTATAGCATACAGTTGTCCAGAAATAAGGGAAATAAGGGGAAGCTATTTTTGCCCCACCCATTCTCCAGGTCTTCCTCTAACATTCTTCATACTTTTTGTTAATATTGCTTTTATCATAAAAATCAGTAAATATGAGAGTGGCCATTCTTGTTACACCACTCATTCTGTTTTACCCTATATGATGTTATCCCATTTACCCATCCACGTGTATATCCCTAACTCCTCATGTATATCTCTAACTCTAGATCCTTCAGTGTCTTGAACATAAAATGCCAAGCTTCTATATCACAGGCCTTCTTAGAATCAGCCAGAACCATTTATCCCATCTACGAAATCCATCAGCCTACTCTGGTTTTGAGTAGTATATCCTGCTTTAATGAAGACCACCTGACTGTTGTATCTCAGATAAGCAGTCATCTACCACTGATATAGTTGTAAAGCTTGCAGGGTCTCTCATTTTCATTTGGTAATAATATAAGCATGGTGTTCCAGAGTGCTGTTAGAATTTATGCTTATTGTTCAAAGTTTCTTGGAAGACTCACCTTTGTATAAGGCAAATCACTAGTCTGTCTTATAAAATCCACTAGAACACTTTCCAGTCTTTATGATTTATCTCTTTTTCAAATAATATGCAGCTGAAGCCATCTTTCCTACCATAGGTTTCCTCCTTAGCCCTTCCCTTCTCATTTTTGACCATCACTGGCCCATCCCATGTGACGTTCCTCACCTTTCCCATTCCCCATTTTTTTTCTTTTAGGCATGCATAACTCCTTTTTTGAATGCTTTTCCATTCCTTTCCTTTATTGCCTTAGTCTCTAAATATCTACTAGCATCAGGTCTCTCATACCATAATGGGAGGTACCATGGAACTTCCTTCTCCAAAATATTCAAACCTTTTCTGGAACCAGTACCACACCGAAATTTTACCATCACCATTTTTATGCTGAACAGTCAATTGTGATACAGTTATTGACATTTTCACCATCACACAGACACACACACGCACACACATACACACACACACACACACACACACACACACGCACACACGCACACACGCACACACGCACACACACACACACACACACACACACACACACACACACACGGTAGTCTTTCTTCTATTCTGAACTCTTTAAGTAACAAAAACAATTGGTGTACTTTTTAAGCTTTGCCCTTAAGAAACTAGCATACTTATACCATGCATCCCATATCTTAACATCCATCCACTACTCCTTTTCCCATTTTTGCACATGGGGTTGGGGTGTCATTTCAGCAGTGACAGTCATCTAGAGCCAATGTTTACACAGCTGTGTGCTTAGCCCTGCTGTGGCTGTTCCATCATTATGTTATTCCTCTTCAGTTACTGCCATCTTCTTTTCTGTCTCCCTTCTCTCTTCAACATCTTTCATCCACCAACATCATAGACTTCAACCTCAGCCAGGAAGTAATGAAGAGCAGAAGAAACAACTTACAAGCATTACGATCAGGAGCTACCTACTTTGCTGAACTCTGACACATATTCTTAATTTCAGTGTAATTTAACTATCTTGTATTGACCTTTTTCCATAGCAATTGACATGTTAATTCTGGATCATTTGTCCTTCTTTTATTTTGACTTTTCCTGAGATCCTCTCTGCCCTTTAGTTTCTTTTTTGTTCTTCTCGTTTTTTCTTGCTTTCTGAAAGGTGTTCATTGATTCTAGGTTAGGTCAATATTCTGTCTTTTCTATTTTCTCTTAAATAGTTAGCAGTTCCTCAGAACCACTTGCTGTTCTCTTTTTTCCCCATAACAAACATCTTCCTTTGCAGACATTACTTTCTATAGCTGCACATTTCATACTGCACTCTTACATCATTGACCTTTTAGCTTTCTCTCCCTTCTTTTGTAGGCCTTTCTGATATCTATTCATTTTTTAGCTGCTGTTTATATAATTACCACTGCTGCAGCCCTGGCATCTTCCTACACCTTTTGGATAAACATACCATTTGTTTCCCGTACTTTGATTTTGACAATTCGTCACCTAAAATGTCCTGATTATCAGAGCCATGATATTACTTCTCAGCCTTTGCTGGGCTAAACAACACCCTTTACTCTATGTTTTTGTTTTTATTTCACCAGTATTCTGGATTGCACTCAGTGACTCCCTTCTATTGCTTTATTGGTTCATAGGTTCATAGGTTCATAGTTTGGTACTAGGCTATCAGCCCTAGGGCCTATACAAGCCTAGCCATAACAATCCCCTGGCTATTTCTTCCCACACTATTTACTTCCCTGGACCCCTGTCTAGCAGGGCAACTGATGTGATCCCCAGGGTGAATTTCCTTTCTCCCATCCAATCGTCAAGGTTCGTTTTGAAGAAGGCCAAAGAAGCACTCTGCTTGACATGTATGGGCAATCTATTCCAGAGTCTGGGGAGTCTCTGGGTCAGGAACCTATCCCTCCAGCATGTTTTATTTATTGTGACGACAAGGTTTAGATCCCTGGAGTGTGTGGCTCTGAGGGACTGGGATTTCTTTAAGTGTAGCATGTCCAACAGCTCTGGGTTTGACATGGCCTTGTATGTTAAGCAGAGATCGCCTCTGAGTAGATGACATGCGACAGAGTATAGCTGGAGTTTTTTAAGGCAGTCAGCATAGGGCATATGCTTTAGGCCTGTGATTCTTCTAGTGAGGTATTTCTGTGGTCTTTCCAGTTGTTGCAGATGTCCTGAGAGGTACATACTAAATGGGGCATTGTATTCTATAATGGGTCTAATGAGGGATGAGTACAGTGGGACAATGACCTCCTTTTTTCTGGATGAAAAACCCTTAGTGATGAGGTGTGCCACATAGAAGGATTTCCTGACTGTTGTGGCGATGTGGTTATCGAAGGTGAGATGACTGTCCACCTGTGTCCCTAAGTCTCTTATCACACTTTTGGTGTTTAGTGTACTGTCACCTACATGGTAATTCAAGGGTACATGTTTTTTCCCAAAGGGGATAACTATACATTTCTTGGCACTGAGCTTGAGTCCATGGCTCTGGCACCAAGCATCTGTTTCTGTAAGGTCCTTTTGTAGAGTATCCACATCATTTGGGGATTCAATAATGGCTCCCAGTTTGCAGTCATCTGCGAACTTTGTTAGCCAGAGTCCCTTAGTGTTGGCCTGTACTTCAGAGAAGTAGATGCCAAACAAGAGCAGTCCCAGGACTGAACCCTGAGGTACTCCACTTGTCACTTGTCTGGAGCTGGATTTGGAGTCGACTACTTTTACAGTGTGAGTTCTATCAGTAAGCCACTTAGCAACCCATTTGGTGACATAGGGATTAATGCCCAGCTTAGTAAATTTATCTATGATTCCAGAGTGGGGGATGGTGTCAAAGGCCTTGGCAAGGTCTAGATAGGCTGTGTGGACCACCTTACCCTTGTCCATGGCTCTGGAGACTGATTTGAAGAAGTCAATCAAGTTCAGGAGACAAGATTGGCCCTTCACAAACCCAAACTGGGTGGGGCCCATTGTTTGAAGGTTGCCAATGTCTTTGTTTATAATTCCATGATAATACACTCCATGGCCTTGCAGACAAGGCTCGTCAGACTCATGGGATGGTAGTTTTCGGGATCCAAGGTGGATGTGGAGTGGGATAACTGTAGCGCTGCACCACTCAGTGGACATGAAACCTGAGGTCAGGCTATGATTAAACATGACACTTAGGTGAGGTGCCAGTTCATATTGTAGTTCATGTAGTACACAGCCCGGGATGTCATCTGGTCCCATGGATGCTGTATTCTTAGCTTTGGAGAGTGTGTTTTTACCTGTGTGGCCATTATTACCAGAATTTGGCAATCTTCCGGTATTGAGATGGGCCATTTAGGGGGTGAGAGGTGGGTGAAGTTGGCCCTGAATTGATCTGCCAGTATAGTGGCAATATCCTTGGGATCAGTATATTTAATGCCATTCTGTTTTAGCTCAGAGCAGATCTGAGCATTTCTATTTAGATTCTTGACATAGTTATAGAATGCCTTGTGGTTGTCTTTGGAATCTTTGGCAATTTTATTTTCGTAACTAGCTTTGGTGGATTTTATGAGAGAATCTCAGTTTCTTACTGGGGCTAGTAAGGGAGTTTTTTGCATCCTGGGATTTTCCTCTTTTCTGCAACAGTTTCTTCCTTTGTTTTAAAGTTTATTTATGGCAGGGGATCACCAGATTTGCTTCCTTTTTTTGGATGAGAGCATCTTGGCTCTATTTGGGATGGCACGATTCATGCATGAGTGGATGTGCTCGTACAGTGCCTTAGTGTAGGATTCAGCAGTTGAACTTTCAGTTCCAGTCTGCATGGATGTCATGAAGTTTGTCACTTCTGACTTGAGTAGCATGAAGTTGGCTTTGGAGAAGTTTTTTATGGAGGTTTCCTTACTGGGGGGTGGGGGTGGGATGTGGATGTTAAGGGTGATTAGCTTATGGTCAGACCTGACTAATGAGGGGGTGACCATAGGTGTGGAGCATCGGTTTCCCATGTTGGTAATGACCAGGTCTAGGATATTGGAGCCCCTGGTGGGACTATGGATTAGTTGATGTGCTTGTTCCACTCTTGGAGCATTTACCAGGCACATCCATGTTATGTGCGATCCCAGTGGTACATTTTATCAATGTATGGAGGGTCTCATCAGCCCATTTGCTTCTCAGAGAAGTGAGAGGTGGTAAACCCTTTGGAACTCCCACCTAACCTCCCAGATCTCTCAAACCCACCTTTGCACTCTTGAGCTCTAGTGGTGCTGCCTACACTGAAGAAGTATATGTGCCTTTATGCACAGACATACCTTTCCCTGGATTTAGTGCTGTATGTCTAGGGTAGTTTGTGCTTAGCAGGCCCATTTTCTGTGGGTATAACAACATGTAGTCACTCTAGGTATTTCCCAAGCAGCGATTCATGGTTAACCCCTCCCTATAGGATAGTGAGCCAGTCGTGACAGCTTATTGCCACTCTCCATGCCACTTCCCCTCAAGCAACAGTACTGAAGGTTAACATGCAGGTTAACATGGGCTTTATCCTCCTGTGGCATCGGATGGATTACCCCCTGTGGTTTGGAGTTACCATAAAAAATGCGCATGGCACAGTTTGTCATTTCTAAGTTCTTTTGGATCTAGAATTGTAAGGGAAACTATGTTTCTTACTATTCTTACTTTCATATGTGCTTTCACTTTTGTATTAAAAAACAATACTGCCAGTGAAATTCAGCAACATAGTAAGCATTAATGTGTTGTATAATCTTGATGATTAATAATGACATTTTATTTAAAAATAAATGAAATTCTGCTTACTCAGTATAGTTGCAGATAGGAATTACAAATAAAATGATGGTAGTCACACAATAAACTAAGGGTTAAATGTGCAAAACTTGCTTTCAGATATTTGGCTAAAAATGACATTTGTAAGAACTGATCACAGCAAGTGGAGGACATTTTTAGCAAAAACGGAATCAGAGCTGAATAACCTAATAAGTGACATTAGGTGGAGCAGGGGCTTTTCCCCCACAAAAAAAAAAATGACATTTTAAAGTCATACTCATAAGCCCTTATTGTTTGCAAGCAATTTGATCTCTTTTATTTCTTTGTTGTTGCTTATGACTGCATGACACATCTAACACGTTATAAACTCTCAGCAAGACAGACGATTTGTCAAGTACAATTAAGGCTTCCTAATTTCAATTTCCTGTATTGCTTTGCACATAGTTTACTTTGCTTATGTTACATTTTTGTGACTAAACAAAACTTGAGCTAAAGGGCTGGCAGCTACTGATGTTAAATGGGTATATATTTTAGTTAATTTTTAGAACTAACACAGAGTCATGGCCAGAACAATTAGTGTGGTTCCTAACATGAGTCACAACTACAAGTCTAAAACTGTATTCTTTAAGAATATCTGCACCAATACCTTTCTTCATTTGGTCAGTACTTTTTTTGCAGGACGCATTTCCTGACATTAATATACAGTACATTAATAATAATATTAATAATAAGTGGTAAACTATTTTTTCTAGCAGTGTACACAGAAGCAACAACTCAATATGCAATATGCTTGGTGAAACACACTTAAAAGACTGTGCCAATTTGGGATGATGCAATCAATCACCAAACCATTGTACATTTATGCTTCACAGTAAGAATTATGTAAAACTGTGTTACTGTGCATTTACATTTGAATACATTTGCCAAGTACCCATACATGCACCGAGATGAGTCAGATATTAACTGATATCAATCGCAGATTTCTAAAGCTCAGGGAAAGAGTTAGAGTGTAGTCTAGGCGTACTGTACATAATACTTTTGCATATCTTAAGAAGAAGCTGGAATCACTGGCCTGCCAAGTATATCACATTTATAAAAGAGAGCTCAAAATAGCTTCTTCTGGCATCTGATGATATTAATTTTTTTGGATCTGTTGCATACAAAGCACTGACATTATCAGAGTTCTGAAGTACTTATGATACTCATAGAGGTGAGAAGATCAGCGCAAGATCACCAACATTATATGATAATTTGGATCACACTAGCTGTGCAGAAGTGTAAAGAACAAGGCACTGCAAAGCGCATAGCATGTTACAAGATTAGAAATAATAGCTGTCACTGATGTACGTACATTTAGGACACAGGCACTGTGTAATATGGGCTACACGAAGGGCTGATGAAACGGCTACAAGACTCGGGTCATTTGCTACAGTCCTCAATGCCTTTTGATGCTAATATTAATCATACTACTGTGAATTTGGCATAGATTCCCTACATGCATTGCAAATAGCATACATATGAGATAACTGAAATGTAGGAATGTAAATACAAAATAAGGAGATCTTTGTGCACTGGGTAGTTATAGTGTCAGCTGTCCTGGAGTGAACAGAAGGTTTTGTTATTGTCTGATACTATTTCTAGGAAAATATTTTAGTAAGCACCACTAATGTGACATACTGCAGTGTGCATTTGAACTGAATGACCAATGTATGTGTTTCTCTTGCATAACACACACACACACACACACACACACACACACACGCACGCACGCACGCACACACACACACACACACACACACACACACACACACACACACACACACACACACACACACACACATGGACAGAGATGTGCAAAATCAGTGTATTCAAGGTCTAACAACTTTTGTTCAATGATAGGACTGAGTCTCAGGGCTCGCACAGTGTATTTGCTTTCTTCAAAATTACTGTCAGTATTATTTTTCTGGTTTCTGTTTCAGCTCTCAAAGCTGCAAATTATATGTAGGTCTGACAGATTCCAGGAAATGTTTGGCACAATACTTATCAGTTTTTAATGGTATCCAAGCCTGACATCTTAGCCTACTGCATGAGTAAGAATTTGGACATGTCACCCAACATGAAAATAAACAATAATGATTTGTTCAAATAAACTGCAAAAACTCTGAAAAGCTTCAACAGCCCAGAGGAAGTCTAGTGAAACTGCTTCCTTATCTTTAGGGTAATATCCTCATCCCATGGGCCACACAAGCTTCTTAATTTTCAGCTTATACTGAGCAGCCAAAATTATCAATGGTCTCTAGGCAAAGTCAGACTCCAGACTGTTCTCAGGCTTCAAGTGCAGCTGTGCCCCCAAATGATCTTAGCTATGCTAAAAACAAAGAGGACCCTCCTAACATTTCTGCACACGTATTGAAACTAATGATAACTGTCCATTATACCAGCTGAAAAATCCACAAATATCAGTCCCATAACTGGGCAGATGGCTATCCTGAGTTGACCAATAAGACCCAAGGGTCCTCTTACTACAGCTTCCCTTTTGATATCTGTTAATATGCAAAACAAACTGTAGCACTTCCAGTTCTCTGGTTCTTGCCTACAAATACTGCATCCATTCCATTATTACCTTTTGCTAAGGAGTTTGCCATTGAACTAGACATGTGCAAGTGGCTGCCTGACAGAAATGATAAAGTTGCTACAACACCTGCTGTGTTACTGCATCAAGCAAATTCTTTGTGCCATACATCCTACAGGAGCATCTTAGATTACTAGCAATTAATATGTTATTAATCCTCTTCCTGTGAGCTTATCTCTGTTCTGTGTGTCCCCCCCCCCCTGAATAAAATGTCACTAGTAATCCTGGTTTACTATTTAGGTATACCTGCAGTCCTGGTGTGTAATGTCCTCTCTACTTTATTGGTTGCTGTGTAGCACAACAACGGTTGATAGCTACATACTCTGACATCCCTGTTTCTCTTAATCATAGTTATAAATATCTGCTGTCACATTGCGCTTGTACCTGGGCTCAGTTAGTATTGCCTTCTTTGTATCCAAGTACCAATGTGCAGAGCACAGAACTGTCATATCCAAGACAGAGCACCATTAAACCTTTCTCCCTGCTACAGCTTGCATATCTATGTTATTATCTACCTATACTTTTAAACTGTTCTGTGATTGCCTCTGCCTTCTCTTGCCAATAAACATAACATTAAATCCTTCCACTAGTACCTCCAAACCCAGTGCAAAAATATTCTTACCTTCCACAGCCTCCCCCATACCTCTCAACTGTCCAGATTTTCACTGAATGTCCAGATTTGTGCCTCATATTTTTTGGTCTGTTCCTCATAAAATCTGTGTTTTTCTGGCAAATCATTGAGGACTGAAGTCATTAAATAATAACAGACATTTGGGTTTCTGGCTTTATATCCTTCAGAAAATGCAAGTTGACACAAATCCTGTTATTCTAACAACTTTCTGTGTTTATAAGAGCAATATTTAAAATCTGTCCCTATTTTTGGGCCTTTGCCCCTTCCCATTATTGTAGGGTTTTGCCAAGATTTCTTGCATTAAGAGGTTGAGAGGTATGCCTCCACCTTGCTATTAGGGAAAAGTCCCTTCAGTAGGATTATCTCTTCCATCTAGAACCACCCTCCCCTGACATTAAGAAATAAATTGACTACAAACAATGCAGACAGAAAATGTTTGCTAACCTAAAGTAGAGCTATAGCTGCAAATGCTTCACACATCCAGGCTAAACTTCTTATCCTTTTTAGAACACTGCCTTGTAAAATGTTACAAAAACATACTGATATCTACTTTCAGCATATAATCACAGAATGCCTTTGCCTTTAATTTATCTTAGCTGCCCTACAATGGAACACTATGCATTATAAATAGTCCATTACCATGTTATCTGTGTAAGGACGTTTTGCTTTCTTCAGTGAAGGATTGAAAGAAATGCATTGCAAAAAAGCCTAATCCCAGATACTATTGAGCCAATTCTGAATTGTATATATGTCTATATTATTTACTTAATGAACTCCTGTTCTCTTATTTAAATTATCTACATGTTCTGCTAGAGTATGATTCAGTGTTAATGAAACATATTGCAACTTTGTACATTTGCCTGTTGTCCCAAGGTCATATCTTAAAAGGGTCCCTGGACCAGTCCACCTTCCATGATAAGATGTAAAAATAAATAAATAAATGCAGTACATTCTCTATTATTTATTTGCCTGTGATAATGTACCTATATTGTGCATCATATACATAATCATTGGAATGCAATGTAATACAAAAGCAGTTAATACCTATGTTGAGCACCAAATGGAATCAATGGAAACAACAAAGAAAATATCCTTTCACGTGTATAATACAGATGTTGTAGGTGGTTATTAGGCATGCAATCCAGGAGACCATTAAGGAGCTACCCAATTTTCCAATTGCCCCAAAGCATTGTCTGGTTAAGTAACTTGCTCAACACAACAGAGTAGATAAATGAAAATGACAAAAATTCAAACAATACACTTTTCTCACAGAAAGCAGCTCATTAGCAAGTCCAAACTTTGGTTTTCTGTGGTAACTGCCAGACAGAAAATTCAAACACTGTACTCTCTTACCTCTCATACAGGATATTAGCCCACTGTACCACCATGAGACTAGATTATAAAGGAATTAGCACTGTTTTTCTAATGCTACAGTACAGCAGGAATCCATATGGGGTTAGGATAAAATCAGCTTCAGACATCCTCTTCTGGCCAGAACATAGCATAACATAGCATAGATCTTCTAAACGCATAAATGTCTTAGTGGGAATGCAACTGTAAAATCAAACCAAGGGTGTTAAACAGAGCGCAGACATAAAAAGGAAATAAGTTCATAAGTTCATGGGTTCATAGGTGTGTACCAGGCTAATGGACCTGGAGCCTTTACAAGCCTAGCCATAGAAATGCCCTGGCATCATGCCGCCCAACGTTAGTTCCCAGTGCCTCTATCAAGTAGAGCCACTGGAGTGATCCCGGGGTGAAGTTTCTATTTCCCATTCACTCATCAAGATTTCTCTTGAAGAGGGCCAGTGAAGTGCTCTGCTTGACATGTAGCAAAGTCTATTCCAGAGCATGGGCAGTCTCTGGGTTATGAACCTGTCCCTCCAGCATGTTCTATTGATTGTGGTAATGAGGTTGAGGTCTCTGGAGCATGTAGTGTGGAGGGATTGGGATTTCTTTAGATGTAGCATTTCTAACAGAACTGGGTCAGACATGGCTTTGTAATTCAGGCAGAGATTGCCTCTTAGAAGACGATATGTGACAAAGATTAGCTGGAGTTTTTTGAGTCTGTCTGTGTAGGACATGTGTTTAAGGCCTAGGATCCTCTTTGTGAGATACATTTGTGGCTTCTCTAGCTGTTGCAGGGGTCTAATGAGGTACATGCTAAATGGGACATTATATTCAATGATTGGTCTAATTTGGGAAGAATAGAGAGAGATGATGACCTCTTTCTTCCTGGATGGAAAACCCTTGGCAATGAAATGTGCCACACAGAAGGACTTTCTGACCAGAGTGGCAATGTGGTGGTTGAAGGAGAGGTTGCTGTCAACCTGTGTCCCCAGATCTCTTATAACGCCTTCATTGTTCAGTGGGCTCCCAATGATGTGGTAATTAGTGGGAACTGAGTTTTTCCAAAGGGGATGACAACGCATTTTTTGGCATTAAGCTTAAGGCCATGGTTTCGACACCAGTCATTGGTCTCAGTGAGGCCTTTCTGTAGGATGTCTTCATCAACTGGGGAGTTAATAATGGCTCAAAGAAAAAAAAGACAAAATTACCACCAACATAGGTAACGCTGGATACTTAAGCAACACAGTAAACAAAAAAATAAATAAAAGTATGACTGGCACCACCATGTAGAAGTAGTAAGCTTTAATAAAGGCTCTTCTAATTTCTGATAGATGTTCACATATTCTATCTTTCAACCTTCACTTGGTTTTTCGTATATAATATGCTGGACACTGTGTGCATCTAGATATATAAATAATATTGATTGTATTACAAGTAACCTGACTTTAAATTAGAAAACATTTCTCAGTTAATGGATGCATACAAGTAATACCAGTATCAATATGTTGACAAAATTGACCATTATGACATGGATAGGTGCCTTTTTTCTGTATTTTGGTATAACTAACATATTTTCCTGTTCTTTGTAAGAAAGTCTGTGCTTAAGATGACTTAAATTCTTATGCCCAAAGCTTAAACTACGGATGGTGTTATTCTGAAAAGCCAGAATATGATTCAAGCATGGGCCAATATTTCTTAGTCATTTTTTAATGTTGAAAGTATTGGCATCATAGGGTATAATGCACCTACATTTTTTATGTCTTTCCCTGGAGTTATTAGTATTATGAGATTTTTTTATGTGTAAGATGTTGTTCTGAAAACACTGGATTGTGTAACTGACCTATATTGTCACCAATTTGTTTATTTAGTGTCTGCAAGACATCTAATGTATAACCTCTATCCTTAAAGTCTTCAGTTACACTTAACATTTGTTGATTCATAGCTTCACTATTAGTATTAAGCCTAACTGTTCGGATTAGTTGGCTTTTAACTAAATTATTAAAGATGTGCGGTGGGTGCACAGATCGCCTGTGTAGATAAGTGTTCTTTGATTCTTTTTTGAAAAGAGTTGTGTCCAGCTCTCCCCTTGCATTTTTAAATATTCGTACATCGAAAAAAAATCTATCTGATTAAATCTAACATTATATTTAAAACACAAAAAGTCTGTGGTTGAATGTAAGTATTCAATAACATTTTTAAATTCTTTTAAGGCACAATTCCATAGAAAAAAAATGATCGTCCACAAAACGCTTATAGAACGATATTCGATTCAAGTATGGATTCTTAGCTGCATCAAATATATATTGGACTTCCCAGTTGTTAGCTACTAAATTAGCATAAGTATTAATCATGAGCGTACCCATGGCTACTCCCTTGTATTGCTTGTATACTAAATCATGAAATAAAAATACATTATTATTAAGGACACGTTCTATTAATGAACATATTGCTTCAGTTTCCGTTGCTGAGAAAACAGATTTGAGATGGATAAATTCTCTTAAAAATTCTATGCCCTTGTCATTTGGGTATAAATGTAAATAAAGCCTCAACATCAAGTTTTTCTAAATAGCAATCTATCACATTTGGATTTGTTTGAGACCAGTTATATAGTTGTTCTAAAAAAATCTACTGTATCCCTAACTATAGTGTCTGAAGGAATTAAAGCCTTTTTAAGTTGGAATTCTATAGAGTTAGAAATTGGCTCAGTAACCCAACCATTGGCTGAAACTATAGATCTTAATGGAGGGTTAGTGAGTGATTTATGTATCTTTGAAACTCCATATATAAATGGTGTTCTAGGACCTCATACATAGAAATATTCTAGTGTTTCTAAATTAATTTGTCCATTCAAGTGCATGTCATGTATGCTATTTTTAACCTGTGTAACTATGTGCATTATTTCAACTCATAATCTGTTGTGTCCAATAACAGCTGCGTTTGGCTATTATAGTATGATAAATCCATAATAACGATTCCACCTCCTTTATCTGCTGGTTTCATTATGATACTAGTGTTTGTTGACAAGGAGTAAATAACTAATGATTGTTATCAATTTCTTTATGACCCACTTTTCAGTCCCCCGCCCCAAATAAACTCAATAGTTCTGCAGGAAATACAAACAAGTCAAATTTTTGTAAAAGAGTGTCTGATCCTGTTTTACCCATATGCACTCCTAATGGGTTAAACAAAACAACTGCTTTGAATATTGTTCCTAATGATGCAGATAGTAGACCCCAGCACAGGATTAGGAAAACAATGCATAGTTCTGTTATTTCAGCCGTTAGGAAGATTAACCATCAGTCCCACATGGTACAGTGTGAAATCACTAACAAGTATTCAAGATATTTCTCTTCAGGACAAAATTCGAAATTGGGGTTTAATAGTTAGCTCTTATCAAATGTTATTTTAGCACTGCAAATGCTAGCATTAAAGCAACAGCCTTAGCTAGACTGGTTAAGGGTCTATCTTATGATAAAAGATATTAGACTGATTTCTGTAATCCCACTCTGTATAAAATCCTTTTATTTGGTCTTTCTTAAGAGGAAAAAATAAAACAACTGGATGAAAAAACATGACCATGGAAATTGTGAAGCAATTTTCTTATTGGTCCAAGTCCCATTTATACTAGAAATTACATTCCAGGACTTAATCTTTCCACAGAAAGTAGTCAAGTGGGTAGCAGTATAAAAACAGAAGCAATTCCTGCATAAACAGCAACTGCCGAGAGAACATTTACAGCAGCAACAGCAAAGCTTTGAGCAATAAAGACAAGCTTCTTCTAGTTTCTTTTGATGGGGTTCTATCACTGTCATCTTTAAGTATCTTATAACCACATGAAATGAGCATTGGAAGCGATTTAAATATGTTATACCATAGAACTGTGAATCACAATTGATTCTCTATCCCAGGACTAACTTAAGTATCCTAGAGCTGCCAGTTCCACCCAGGTCTTCCTGTGACACAACAATTTCTGTACTGAGCTATTCAAGTGGCGCTGCCTGCAAAGATAGGCAGGGATATTTATTCAAGTTTTTTCTTGCTACTTCAGAAAGAAGCACAGTGAAAGCCTGTGCAAGATCTAACTAACCTCAGCATCTTTGGAAAGACTGAGAAGTTCATGATGTTGAACTTGCACCCTCTTCTTTCTCTTCTTATAAAGAATGCTAGGTTAGAAGCCTTATATATGAAGGCTACTATCTCAATATCCTAGATTATGGGTAATTCCTTAAGTTTTGGGTAGGGAGTTTCCACTACTGATTCATTTCCCTGCCATTTTGACCTTTTTTTGGACGCAGTCGGAAAGTGTTAACCAAAAGCTTTACTCCATTTTTTGCCAATTTGAGTCTTCAAGGGGTACATATTTATTGTTAGCTGGATGATTCCCTGCTTCAGGCCCAGTTTTTGGAGTCTTTACAAAAAAAAAAAATTGTCCAATGCTTTTTCAGCTTAAGAATTTTTCTGAATTATAAGACTGTCCTCCATATTTGACAGAGTCCTAGGATGAATTCTGAACTGATAAGCTTGTATCATTTCTGCTTCTCGTGACATAATACAGCCGATGATCACATTTTCCTTATGTTTCTCAGCAAAAACATCTAACAGCAAGGCCCTTACTGAAAGTTCTAGTGTACATGTCCACAAACATCCTCAGAGTACCCAGTGGTAGTTTTTCAGTCACCTATAAAACCAGTTACTCTACAGACTGCGGAACATAAAAAAGGAGGCCCCAACTTTCACCTTTGTTGCAGACTTGTAATTATTTGTGAAAAAGGTGAAATCTCATACTTCCTATTTCCATAAGGGCGGATAGCAATGAGCAAGAGTGTCATCTTACTATAGCTTGAATATGGTCGACCTGCCTCCACACAACAGACTCTTCTCATAATAAGGCAGAGTTGTGTATCTAACCATAACATGCTCCATTCCACCTCCGATAGTATTTGCAGATTTATAACACTCTCCCTCCTGAAAGAGCACTACTCCAGCACTCTCAACAAAGCCAAATGGTCTCACAGTCCATAAAGAACTACCATCCTTCTTGGCCCCGTGATATATAAGCTTATCAGTACTGGATCCTTCCCACTGTTTGCCTCCAGACATTCCAGAAGAAAGATCCTGGAAAACATGAGATCACTCTTAGCCTCAACCAAAAACCTATTTACCCCAATCAACAGACTAAAAGTAACAGGACACTTCTCAATCGTGGGCCCCAAGATTTGGCATCCCTAAGCACATAATAATTCTGACATGCTTTACTTTCAGAAGACAACTAAAACAATCAAAATGTTAATTCTACAAAGAGGCAACATTACTTAATCCTGCTTCTCAAACCACATCACAAACTTTTTCAGCATCCAGTAGAATATTCATGCCAAGCTAATAGCACAAAGGTCTACATGTGCTCAGAGCACTTAAGTTCCAATACTGCTTGACATCCAACACTAATACATTTACTTATTTTATGTTTTTAAGGTAATCTAGATGCCCTATCCATGTCTCCTGCATTACCTTGGTCCAAAAAGATGTACATTTCATAAATGTCTTTGGAATTACTATCTGTTGAAAACAATGGAATTTTTCTGTGCTAACTATATTGTACTTTGTATTATTCTTTGTTAAATCTCTTTTTTTTCCTTCACATACTGTGACTGGCATTTACTTTATTTATATTTATATTTAATTAATTTATACACTTTTCATTTGTCTTGATTTCTTCATACATCTTGATTTAATTTGCATCTTTTTTATAGGAATGATTCAGAAAATGGTCCGTGGAAATAAGAGCTCTACCTGGGTTAACAAAGAGATAATTAACTAGCTAACTAAATAATGAACTAAATAAATAAATCTCATTCTACAGGACATTTACATGTCAAGGAAGTGAATAGTCTGTTAAACAATCTAAGTATTTAAGACAGGCAGCAACATCCCATTATTAGCACCTAGCCAAAAATAATTTCTTATTATTGACACAGGTACAAATAGTTGATTAAAATGGTCCTTTGGCCTCTCCTTGGAATCACAAGCCTTTGTTGATCTCTTTTTATTGGTTTCAACCTTTCTAAACTACAAATATTGATAAGCAATACAGTTTCTACCAGCTGATGCAAGCAGCTGATATAAACATTCCACCAAATCCCCAGATTTACTAGAAAAGCTCATGCAGACTCTGCCACAACTTGCTGTGAAGGAAAGGTTAGTTTGCTTTCTTGTATTTTGTATTACTTTATTGCCTTTTTCTGTTTTATATATTGCGATTTGTTTTCTTTGCACTGTGTTTTACTTGTGTTTTGTTTTTAATTGCATACTAAACTAGGAAAGAGACCACAGCTTTGTCTCTTGTGAGTCACATAGAAATTAGAACAGGTCCATTAAGAAGTCACACAGAAAACAGAACAAGTCAATTAAGGTTACCTATCTGTGAACTCAGGATGGAGCTGGGAATTAAACTTTCTATTTAAGGGGTAAAATAAAACATTTGAAAGCTTTACTGGAAAAGCTTATCCAGACTCTCCACAACTTGCTGTGAGGGAAATGTTAGTTTGCCTTTGCTCTTGTATTTTGTGTTACTTTATTGCCTTCTTCTATTTTTATATTCTGATTTGTTTTTTTACACCATGTTTTACTTGTATTCTGCTTTTAATTGCATATTAAAACTAGGAAAGAGACCACAGCCTGCCCCTTATGTCAATTTGACCACATCTTCTTCCCTCTCCTGTTTCATTGGCTGTTGTGAGTAAGCAAAATATTATAATTTTGTGAAACCACTCCCCTTCAGCTATTTAAATTTAATGGCCAGCCCACTATATTCCATAGAACCAAAATACAAAGTGCCCACCCCTTTTCAATTTATCTTGCTCTTTTAAAATTAGTGGCGCTCCACTTAGACAGCTAAAGCTTATGTTACCCCCCTCTTTTATATCTAACTGCTTAGTGCACATGCTGTGCTTAGGATATAAATCATTTTTTTCCATTGTACCTTTAAAATCTGCAACATCTATTGCAAAACCACCAATTATTGGAGAGCACAGATTTTGTCTTTCAGTAGTCATCTTGGGATTAGTGCTTCTGCTTTGCCCTGTTGACAGAAGGAGCATAGGGACATTATTTCCTGGAGACTACTGATCACTGGAAAGCCTAATAACTGCTTCATAGGTGAGAGCTTGGAATCTGTGCTTATATTCTGCTCCTGGTGACAGAAGGAACAGAGTGCATTGATTCCTGACTGTTTCTGGTTGGGAAGTGAGTGTCTCTGCTTGATGTTCCTGATTGGTCTGGTATCAAGGCATCTACCAGAAAAAGGCTACAGCAAGCCTACATACTCTTGCATCATCTAGAACAAGACTGTAGATCACCAAACAGGGTGTGTCCTGCTTCTCATCTTGGGATTGGTGCTAATATTTTACTTCTGGTGAGAGAAGAAGCAAAGGAGCATTGTATCCCAACAGAGTGAAACTGTGGTGAGACCACCACTAGTAGTAGTCAGGCAGTAGCCATTCATGCAACTCCCATCTTTTCATCATTCTTGACAAGTTAATTCTTTGTTTTCAGTAAGTACTACTTGATTTTTTCAGCAGAGGCCTGGAGAGAAAAGTTCCACATACAACAATATTCAGAATACGTTAACACATTGACAAATATTTAGAATCTCTTACAAACATTGACAAATTCATTCATAGTAGACAGTTGGTGAACATCACTTGGGATTAAAGTATATAGCAGTAGTCAAATTGGTAAACATGAGCTATGTGAGCTTCCAAGTGAGTGTTACATATTTTATATGCTATACTTTTAGTCTAAAAGTTATAATTTATACCCAGCTCATCAGAAATCAAAAGTTTAAAAAATGAAATTGGTTGGCTTGATTAATAGGTTTTGAAGTAGTAGTGAAATGAGGGGAAGTAAGGTAGAAGGAGGACAGAGTTAGAAGGATAGTTGAGGAAGTGAGTGGTGCCAAGATTTGAAAAGTAAGTGTTGGTGGAGAAGAATTAGAGAAAGAAAAACATGGGGTTTAATACATTATCCAGGGGTATCGCAGTTACAGAGCCAAGAATTCAGTACATGTGATTTTAGGGCTGTTTTAAAGGAGGTGCAGGAAGCTATGGTTAAGATATTGGGAGAAGGCTGTTCCATTGAAAGCAATTATATTGTTGTCGAGGGATGCACCTGCAGAGTTATTGGTGTTAGATACTTGTAGTAGAGGTCTGTGGATGGATCTTAGGACTCTTGTTTTGGTGCAAGGGTGCAGTATGTTTTGAAGAGAAGGGGTTTTGTCAGGGTAGTACAGCATGTTGCGGGCTAGTGTGAGTTGATTATATAGTAGGAGATGGGGAAGTTTAAGCCAGTAAATGTGTTTAAGAAGAATGCAGTGGTGTATTCTAAAAGGAGAGTTAGTTGCAAATTTGGCTATTTTATTGTAGCAAGTTTGCATCTTGAATAGGTCTGATTTTCTAATATTGGTAAGGATTGGAGAGGCATAGACCAGGGTAGAGATGAGATGAGGTCTGATTTTCTAATATTGGTAAGGATTGGAGAGGCATAGACCAGGGTAGAGATGAGATGCGTACGAGCTATAGTGGCTCTAGTGCTATCTGTTAGGAATTGTTTTTTTCTATATAGGAGATCTAGCTTTTTGTGTACTTTTTTAATAGTTAGGGATATATGTATGTCGAATTTCATGTTGCTGTCAATTTCTACACCCAGCAGTTTGGTGTGGTTGACTGGAGATATGACTGTACTGTTGCTAGAGGTGATGTTAAATGTTGGACTATGTGTTGAGTACTGTGTGGGTGGAAAGATAAGGAGTTTAGTTTTGTTGGGATTTAATATTAGTTGTGAGTCTGTAAGCCAGTTTTCTACAGAGAGAAGGGAGGATTGTGTTAGTTGTTGCAGTTCATGGATCGAGGAAGAGGGCCAGATATGTGTAGAGTCATCTGCATATTGGATAACTGAGGCCTATAGTGTGGCTGTATAAAGTTTGTTGGTAAATAAAGAAAACAGCAGAGGTCCAAGGATGGAACTCTGTGGGACTCCTAGTGAAACTGGTAGTAGAGGTGAGAGTTCTCAATGCCATCTGACAGCCTGCTGTCTGTCAGTTAAGTAGCTTTTGAACCAGGAGATAATGGGGTAGCTAAGATTTAGTTCTGAAAGAGTGTTGATTAGTTTGTCATGACTAACAATATCAAATGCTTTGGAGAGATCAAAAAAGATAGGTGTGACAAATTTTCTGTTGTTTCTATGGTTGTTTACTGTTTGAGTGAAAGACATAAGGGCATTAGTAGTGTTGTGGGAAGGTCTAAAAACCATGTTGGGTTGTAGTAAGTAGATTTCTAGAGTTAAGGTGGGTCTTGATTTGTGTAGGGATTCACCTTTCAAGGATTTTGGGGAGGGAGATAATATAGCTATTGGGCGGTAATTGGTAAGTTCTTTGGAGTTACCCCCTTTATGCAGTGGTGCAATATTTGAGATTTTCCAGAGCTGGGGGACTAGGTTTTTTTTACTAGAACAGCTTATAAGAATCGCTACTGGATATGCAATAGCCTCAGCAGCAATTTATAGGCTTTCAGCAGGTAGTTTATCAGTTGAGGGGGTTGCTGGTTTTAGCTAACCAAGTAGCTTTCTAATTGTTGGTGTAGGAACAGGCTTTAGTGTGAAATGCTGTTCCATATTGTTATTATTTGGTGGCTTACTATTTGTGGATTGACAATGAGAGTTAGCCAGGGCTAGCCTAGCATGGATTCTGTAAAATATTTGTTGAATTGAGTTGCTATATTGCTATATTGGTTGAGCTATCTGTAATTACAGGTGCTAGTATTTCCTGGATGTAATACTTTGTTGATGGCTGTCCAAAATTTCTTAGGATTGTTTTGGTGTCTGAATTGTGTGTTATGATAATAGTTTATTTTGTCCTGCTTGATCATTTTTTTTTTTGCCAGATTTCTAAGTTCTAAGTATTTTTGTTTAGCAGCAGGGGTATTTATTTTATGCCAGTTTAACCAGGCTTTGTCTCTGTTTTGTAGTTGGGATCTAGTTTCCTTAGTTAACCAGAGGGCATAGTTGGCTTTAATTCTGATGGTTCTGGGGGGTGCATGATAATTTAGAATTTCAAGGAAGGTGGAATTAAAGTATGAAACAGCCTCATCTAGGTTTTAGGTATGTAGGGGGTGCCAGTTGCATCTTTTCAGTGCTGTTATAAAGTTACTGGGGATGAAGTTTTTTTTTTGTTGTGGATTTCATGGTACAAGGTGGGTTTGGTTACATTGGTTCATTGTCTGGTTAGTAAGGTTGGAGAGTGATTGCTTAGGCTATCTGGTAAGCAGCCTGAATGGGTAATTTGATCAGGTTTATTAGTTAGCATCCAGTCAAGGATTAAATGCCTCTTAGATTTTTTGTCAACTCTGGTTGGAGACTGGATTAATTTGGGTAAATTACCCATTCAGGCTGCTTACCAGATAGCCTAAGCAATCACTCTCCAACCTTACTAACCAGACAACGAACCAATGTAACCAGACCCACCTTGTACCATGAAATCCACAACAAAAAAAACCTTCAACCCCAGTAACTTTATAACAGCACTGAAAAGATGCAACTGGCTCCCCCTACATACCTAAAACCTAGATGAGGCTGTTTCATACTTTAATTCCACCTTCCTGGAGTTGTAAGTTAGCCAGTCAACATTAAAATCACCAATTATAATAGTTTCTTGGGGGAGAGAGTTTGAGGCCCATTGCAGTATATTTTCTAAGGTGTCTATGTTGTCACCTGGAGCAATGTAGCAGCCAATTATGTTGATTTTTTTTTTGTTATTAATGTGTAGTTTGAGGCCCAATGCAGTATATTTTCTAAGGTGTCTATGATGTCACCTGGAGCAATGTAGCAGCCAATTATGTTGATTTTTTTTTGTTATTAATGTGTAGTTTGGAGTACATAATTTCTGCTGATTCTGATGTTGGTAGTGGCAGATCCTGTTTTCCATGTTAAGTGTTTTTTAAATAAGATAGCAATGCCACCACCTTTTTTAGATATTCGATCTTTGTGCAAGAGGTTATAGCCGGGGGGAATTATTTCGCTGTTAGATATGTCAGGTTTTAGCCAGGTTTCGGTGAGCAGGATTTTGTCAGATGAGTATAGAAAAATATTAGCATGTAGGTCTGGGATTTCTTTTTTAATGCTTCTCATATTAATGCTTAGTATTAGGAAGTTGTTGGCTTTTTTTCTGTAGATGAGGAGATGTGTATCTTGTACTTAGTGTGGATGTGTGGATTGTTGGCTTGGGTGGCCAGGATTAGGGCAGCAGCGGCCTTAGGTCAACTGGTGCCCTAGGCAAAAGGGCTCCACGGTGCCACCCCACCACACTACCTGGTGCCCCCATCCTGGCCTAACTACATCAAATAAATACTAGAAAAGTGTCCTTGCTAGACAGGCACCCTAGGCAGCCATCTAGTTAGCCTATGCCTAAGGCCGGCTATGGATTAGGGTGTATGTCTCCACATTGTTCTGGATTAGAGGCAGTTTGTACTATAAATTTAATCTGTCGAACAATAAGTGGTGTTTAATGGATGGTTTATTACTTTTGTGTATAGGTAAAGGGCGTAATGGGATGTGTATGTTGAGAGTTGTTTGAAAGATAGAGGGGAGTATGTGTAGGTTTACAGATGAAAATGTAGCAGGATCAATCAGCAATCATTCCAAAGACATGCACCTGGAGAATTTCTCCCCGGGCCTCCGCTGAAAACAGACTCTGTGGAACCTAGTCGGACTTTCCCGGTCAACAAATGATAAATAAAAAAAATAAAAAAATAAAAATTTGGTAGTGGCGTGATGAGGTAGTGTTGCAGGTGTAGTGTGGGAGAAAACGGTAATGTGTGCAACTAGAGTAAGGGTTACAATGACGGCTGTCTGAATAAAGTACATGTTGAGGTCGCTGCTGGTGTGGACTAGAGGTGTGTGTAGGTATGTGAAATTATATGAGTGTTAGTAGTGGATTAGTATGAGTGTTAGTAGTGGATTTGTTTCTAGCTTTGTAATATCAGCCTAAATACTTCACCTTAAATTTTCAGTTTCTACTTATTAGTTTCCGCTCAAGTGTTTGGCAGTGCTTGTATAGACACAGATCCTTTGAGTGACATTTTTCCTGTAAAAGCATGATTAAAATTTCACCAATACCTAGTTGCACACAGGACAAGTAGTTTGCAGTGACAAGTACTGTCCACAGAGTTGGAAATTGGATACTCCTGAAATTGCTTTATGTTCTCCCTTCAACTGTCCAATCAATAAAAAACATTCTGTTGCCATGGATATGAACTTTCCCACTATCTCCATTACTATCTTGGTGGATATGGGCATCCTGAGGCAAAGTACAATTTGTTTCATGTTTACTGATAACCAGTTCATTCTCAAACAAACTGATATGGTATGTGAGAGATGTATTTACACAATGACATTGTGTAAATACATCTTTCACATACCAGATCAGTTTGTTTGAGGCAAATCTGTCACATAAAAGTACTCCTGATGTCAATGAGGTCGTGAGTAGTACTCACACTGCACCCATCACACACAATTCAAAGCAGACCTATAGACCCACATATGCTCAGGCACCTATATGTAACCTTCCTAAACCACAAAGACCTCCTAGACAAAGTTCACATAACAAATACCTCAGCAGTCCCAAATGCACTCTTTCAAAGCAATACCCACATCAACGCATACAGCCAAATGTCATGGAGCCTCTACTTCTAAACCCATAACGCAAGCTACCACACAATCTAACATTCTGGTTATTGGAAACTCCATCATGAAACACACTGATCCCCCCTCTCACCAGGCCGAGTAAGAAGAAAGTCACCATCAGTTCCTTATTATGGGCTAGGATCATGCCCGAGGAGAGGGGGGTGCAGCCAGTACATCGCTCCAGGGACTATGAAGCTCAAGGGGGCCCAATGAAGCCCAATAAATTATGTAGTAGTAGTAGTAGTATTTTTCAAATGCATGGACACACGCACCACCCACCATTAAAAAAAAAGAAAAGAATGAGATTTCCGCGTTGGCACCTTGTGGTTGATTAACGTAGTTATTTGCACCTGCACAGTTGCTTGATTTCTCTTTCCCGCATTGCCATTCATGGTCATTTGAAGAGAAAAATAATAACAAGTAAAAACTGAAAATGCACTAGGAATAAATAAGCTGCTGTATTGCTACGTGTTAAATCGTAAGTACATACATAAGAAATTTTGGTAAAATACAACTGCATCCTGTAAGTAGAGAGCTTGAGTTCCCTGTTGCCAGTGATTATGAATGCTAATAATATTGGTGGACTGACAATACGACGAGCATAAAAATTATACTATATTAAGACAAAGGTGAAATACAGTACTTATTAATTATGAAAACATATTAGAGTTGAAAAATTATCTGGGTAGTAACTTTGTTGTTAACATTACCAATTGCAATTATGCTGAAGTATTTGGAGAAATTATTCACCAGTTTTTTTGAATGTCACTTAAGTAATGTTATCTAAATGTGTAAACCAGTTACTGAATTTGTGATGCTATTTGAACTGATAATTAAGAAAAATAAGATTTGGTCTGTTTAATTGTAGAAAGTCTTTTAATTTCAGAATGCTTTTAGACTTGAAACACTTTTCAGAGTTTTCCATTTTTCAAATATTAAGGTTCACCTTTAAACATTCACGCAAGTGTTATGTTAAAAATAATTTTCTCTGTTTTTTTACCCACTGATAAGATCAAGCCTGCAAGTGTTAGGACATTTACACAGCCTCTTTATCAGTTAATTTCAAAGGATAAAAATATAAAAATGTCTGGTACTGTTGGACTGATAATATGAAAAGTAGATGTGTGTGGCATATGAAGAAAAAGGTGAAGCATTCATTACATATCAGAATGTGCGTGTGCATGTGTGCGTGTGTGTGCATGTGCATGTGTGCATGTGTGCATGTGCGTGTGCATGTGTGAGTGCGTGTGTGTGTGTGTGTGTGTGTGTGTGTGTGTGTGTGTGTGTGTGTGTGTGTGTGTGTGTATGCATGTGGGTGTGTGTTTGAGTGGCCTTTTATGGTTGAAATTTTCTGAAATGGGTAGTTTTGTCCATTATTTGTTCATACATTGCTTACTGAAAGAATGTTCAAAACTACACATTTGAAACACATTCTAACAAGTGGTGCTGTATTATACAAGGAATATCATTTAATACAATCAGGAAGGTGTATCAAAGAACACATGTATATACGTCCCTAAAATGTGTGAAAGGAACCTATGGTTTGAAAACAGCTCAAAGGTAAATGTAATCCTCCACTGGCTAGATGAATTTTCTTTGAATGTGAGTTTTAATGCCGTTTCAATGAATATGACTTTCAAGGGCAGAGTAGTTTACTGGTCATGTTAAGTCTATTTTCATTGTGAGACTGTATTGTTTGTTTAGCAAATGGCTATCAGTGTTTGTGCTATTTTAGTTCAACATCTGTAATTATTGTAGTAAGAAAGCAGTATGCACACTGACAGGTTTGAACAATGTTGATGGTAACTGGGGAGAAATAGCCAAGTAATGGAACACTGGAATGGCTGGGTAGGAAGCTGCTTTTGGGGGTAGGGGGTTGCCGTAGGAAGGACTGCTCTTGGGGGACTCTGATGCCGATTGGCAGTAATTGTGGTATATGAACCAATCAAAAGCTGTGTAGTGGAGCCAAAGCTGTTCATTGCAGAACAGTGGGTTAATTTATGGTCGAATACAGAGCATTCCACATAATCTGGAGCACTTGTCTTCTCTTTTATGTTTTAAATGTTTGTGGACTGACAGTCAGATGCTGTGATTGGAAAAATCCCCACAAAAGGTATATTTTATTTTGTGAAGGGGAGGGGCAGCAAACTCAAAGACCTCAGTGGGCGGCACAAACACTATTGTGTGTGGAATACTTACTTATTTAAAACAACAAACTCCAGCAGAAAAGCCATTTAAAGAATGACTGCCTTGTCATTTTACTCCCCGCTGGTGACAGGCAGTTAAATTCCTCCACTGCAAGGCTTGATGGAAGGAAATGACCACTGGTGATTTGAAGTGGTACAGTAAAGGTGGCTTTTACTGTGTATGGCTATCTTTTATCTGCTTTACTGGTAATATAGTTGTTGTAATGTATTCCTTAAACACAAGTAATGTGTAAATAAATCAGAATATGACAACTGATAAACTATACTTATGTAAAAGTAACTCAAAAGTAACTAGTTACTTTAATTAGTAACTAGTAATAGTAATATATTATTACTTTTTTAGAAAAGTAATAAGTAATAGTAATATATTACTTTCACTTAAAAGTAACTAGTAATAGTAACTTATTACTTTTATAAGTAACTAACACAACACTGGGCCAGATTTAGGAAGCCTCCGTGTAAGAGTTATAACTCTTACACGGAGGCTGCAGTTAAACGGTGTGATGTCAGCATGTCATGCATATGCATGAGGTGCATGAGGCATGCTGTATCACACTGTAACTCTTACACGGTCCATGTAAGACAGAAGGGGGTGTGTCCGTTGGCTAAGCCCTGCAAGCGGACACGCCCCCGGAAGTCTATAATGGCTGAAAGTAAACAGCCACGAGAAAGGCCATGGAAATGTGATTAAACACACTGCACAACACATGCCCCCACAGACCAGCAATGTAAAGAGTGAACAGATGTTATAAAATGAAAATAAAAACTGTTTTATTTTTTTTAAACCCCGTAAATATTTGCTACTGTGTGCCAGGTAATGCTTGGGTGTGCTACTAACTGCAGTTAGCAATCAGTGGACAAGGATATAAGAACTAAATATGCAAAGTAAACCGAGAAGTAATAGCATAGCAGTAGAGTTGTCGGCTTGAGAGCAGGCAGGCAAGGTTCGAGCCCACACAACAACCTTTTTTTTTTTGTAAATAAGCGCTAAAGAGTGCGCTGACAGTATTGTACAAATGTAAAAGTATTCCCTTTTGTAAAATGGAATGAAATGGAGCATATGTTTTCAAGTAATACAATAATAAATATATGTAGAAATGTACTGATAGCTAAACTGCAGTGAAACAGAGTGCCCGTAGCTAAGTAGTGTTTCACAAACTGCTTGCCTGTAGCTAAGGACTGGTTTAACAGGCTCAAACTGTGTGCAACTAGCTGTGCTTAGTTTAACATGTGTGTTACTAGCCAATTAAGGTGTAACCTAGCACACCGCTTATGCCGACGCTAGCCACAAGCTAACCGGGGGGTAAGCATGCGTGAGCTCCACGCAAACGAGCGCAGACCTGGTTTTAAAGTGTTTAAAAGTGCTTTTGGTATGATTGATTGACAGGTCCTGAAGTCATTTCTAGACAGTCATAAAATTTAAAATTCAGTGGTCAGATTCGAACCCAGGATACCATGCACTAGAGGCAAGGTACTAAACCACTAAGCCATGACAGCAGTACAAAAAAAAAAAATTGGGGAAATG